>NW_021941527.1:0-28321 GCF_902148855.1 Sphaeramia orbicularis | reverse complement strand
CGCACACTCATGTCAACATGAAGCAGGTTTGGAAACTCCATTACTTTCAGATCTGCATATACAGTCTACTCTCGTTAAACCGCCCGCCGTTATACCGCCATTTCCGCCTGTCGCCATCCGCCAGCCCAGTTCCATGCACAAACAACACTTATACCATTGATTTCCCGACCGTTATACCGCCAGCGTGATTGCCATCGAGTACACATACATTTTAACAATGCACTGAAACAAACGCGCCAGACGCTGATTGCGACAAACTACGAGTAGGTCTACGGAACGGCCACCGTTCGTTTATCGCAGAACACTCAGTAGGTCAGGATGTCGGGAAGAGGACGTGGGATTAAGCCAAAGCCTCAAGATGATGGGGTGTCATTTCCCAACACGGTATAATAATGCTTAAAATGTTTCCCCACTTTAAATGATCCCTTACAACATAACAGAATCCAGATTTATTTAGAAACGCAATTAGAACGTGTTAACGGAGGCAGCATAGACATCATATAGTAAAGACATGCACATTATGGACGCAACCCGTTGGAACGCCATTTTCACTATACCGCCAATTTGGCCGTGAACGGAAGTTGGCGGTATAACGAGAGTAGACTGTATATATATATATATATATATATATATATATATATATATATATATATATATATATATATATGTTTTTTTTTTTAGGAGCAAATGACAATGAAACCCAACAAACAATACAATGAAAAGAATACTAAGACATAGTCTGAATAAAATAATTCAACTGGTGACTTAAACATAAGAAAATAAATAAATAATAATAAATAATAATGGAAAAAAATAAAAAATAAAAATTAAAAAAAGGGGGGGGGGGGATTATATTTGTCCAAAAAATCCATAATCGGTTATCATTTATGGTAGAATGTGTTGAACGTTCCCTGTTTTAAATATGCAGTTTTCTGTCCTTTCAAACAGGACATGACCTCATTAACCCATCGTGTGCTGAAGGGGCTGTTGTAGATTTCCAGTTCAGGAGGAGCTGGTGTTAGTGATCAGGGAGCTCAAAGCTAGTACTTGTCCTTCTTTAGCAGAGTATTAGGTATACTCTTCCAGGAGACCAAGAATACTAATGTGTGATGAAGTGTCAATAGTTTTCGAAAATACCTCGGACGTGGTGTCGGAAGAAATTAGCCCAAAATTTAATTTGCCATTTTTAAAATGTACTAGGCCAATAAGGTAATAAAAGTCCTGAACTGATAACCTAATAACTGTTAGTTATTAATAACAGTGATATTAATATATTATTATGTTATTGGCACAGTTATTACATTTGCAAAGATTTTATTTTTTTTTACCGGGCCAATAACACAATAACCAGCCAATAACATAGTACGTTATTACGTTATTGGCCCAAAGTTATTACATTATCAGTTCAGGACTTTTATTACATTATTGACCTATTGCATTTAAAAAGGGTAAATTTATTACATTATTGGTCGTGATTTCATTCTTGTCTTCTACACCGTATCATACATGAACTGTAAGGAGTGAGTGAGCGCTGACTAACCTGAACAAATGTGTCCAACCTGAAACGTCTGGATTAGATTCAGTCCAGTTTGAACTCTTTTCTTCCTGTTCCTCAGTGTTTAGTGTCTTTGGAGATCTGATCCAGAATGCACATTTTAGGTATTTATTCAAATGTAGATATGGCAGAACTTCATTTTAGCTTTTTTAGTTTATATTTTATTTCTTCTTATTTCACACTCTTTTATTGCATAATGTTGGTTCCTTTGTTTGGATTGAACTCCAATCCTGTTCTGATGTTAGTTGTGAACTAATAGAATCTGAACATTTGAACAGGATCTGAAACTGGAATGTCTGGAAAACACAATTTCAGTTTGAACACAGTTGGAACATTTGGTGATAGAACATTAGATCCTGTTGGGATCAAATACAAATGTGTTTAGGATTTGGGCAGATTTATGATGGAATTCAGTTCTTCAAGGAAATAATCATTAAAAAAAAGAAACAAACTAAAAATCGCCTTTTTAACAGTATCATGATATATTGCGATGTATCATATGGTGATCCTAGTATTGTGATTTGTGTCATATCACCAGATTCTTGCTGATACACGGCCCTAAACATGATCAGCAAATTATAAGAAAATACCAGATTTTTACTGAAAACCACCAAATGCAGTCATATAGGATAACTGTGTAATAAATCCTCCTGTAAAGGTCCCATCTCCACTGTTCTTGGAGTCACTGTTAAAACACTGTGTGTGTGTGTGTGTGTGTGTGTGTGTGTGTGTGTGTGTGTGTGTGTGTGTGTGTGTGTGTGTGTAGAACTGTATCCATGAAATGAAAGTCCTTTCTGTAGAACGTCCTCTAAACAGGTGAAAACATCTGGGAGTTGGTTCCAGTACAAGAGAAATTCTACAGTCTGACACCAGGGTGACACAGGATCCTTTACAGGAGTAGAGTTCTATTTCTGTGCCCCCCCGCCCCCCCATGTCTAACAGGGGACTCCCTCTGGACAGACACAAACAGGCCCCTCCCTGCTCACCAACAGTCCAATCAGGTCACAGTAAACTCACTACTGATTACCGCAGCAGGCGCATTATTCCCTAAAGGACTCCAGTGTGAACAGTTGAGCCACAGCAGCAGCTGATACAAATACCATACAAATACCATACAAATACCATACAAATACCATAAAAATACCATAAAAATACCATACAAATACCATACAAATACCATACAAATACCATACAAATACCATAAAAATACCATACAAATACAATACAAATACCATACAAATACCATAAAAATACCATACAAATACCATAAAAATACCATACAAATACCATACAAATACCATAAAAATACCATACAAATACCATAAAAATACCATAAAAATACCATACAAATACCATAAAAATACCATACAAATACCATACAAATACCATACAAATACCATACAAATACCATAAAAATACCATACAAATACCATACAAATACCATAAAAATACCATAAAAATACCATACAAATACCATAAAAATACCATACAAATACCATACAAATACCATAAAAATACCATACAAATACCATAAAAATACCATACAAATACCATACAAATACCATAAAAATACCATACAAATACCATACAAATACCATACAAATACCATACAAATACCATACAAATACCATAAAAATACCATACAAATACCATACAAATACCATCCATTGCAGCCGCCACAGTCTGAGGACCTGACTGTCCACCTGCACAAGCCCAGGAGTGTCCAGGGGAACATTCTGAACATTCGATGGGGTTTTTCTGTTGGGGTCTCACACTGTAAAAAAAAAAACAACAACCTGTAAACAAACATTATTCCAGCAGCAGGGGCACCAAAAAAATACTGTACAATGACAGAAAATAACCATCTCATAAAAATACGATAATTTTCCAGAATTCAAATACAGTTTTTTGCCCTAACTTTACATGAGATTTTACACATTTTTTTTTGACTTTTTAATGTTTAATACAGAATATTTACATGTAGTAAAACAATCCAATTCCCTATAAATATATATATAAATAATTTTCAGTCAGACTCAGTTGTCCAATCCACTGATAAAAACTGTATTTGGACAGTTTATCAGTGCTTATACATGTTATACATTCACAAAAATACATTTATTCAACAGTTTTGTTGTGAAACCTCCTGTAATTACACAAGATATTTGTCAATGAACAAACAAGTCTGGTTCAACTGACAGAACTAATACTTCTGTTACCGTTAACTGTCAGTAATTTTATCTGGTTTTATTATTTTTTTACAGTATTAAATTTTAAATTAACAGTTTAATCTCATGAATAGAAAAGAAATATTTGTGAAATTATGATACATTTGCAAATGCATTTGAACTGTATTTTTCTGTGAAAAAAGAAAAAATTTCTTTTAAAAAATAGAAATTTTTTGTTATTCACAGTTCTAGTTTTTTCCTGTTCTTTTCCATTTGACATGTAAAAATCATAGTCTGTTTTTGTCATTTCATTGATATTTTCCTGTATTAAAAATACAGGAAAAATCTGTCAAATAAACAGTAAAAATTCTGTTAAATTACAGATTTTTTTTTTTTTTTTTTTTACAATGCTGCGTCTCCATGGCAGCTGTCAGTCAAACAGTTGTTTTCCTGTGTCCCTGTTGAACGGTTCTGCCTTTGGAACAGCTGTCACCGAACTTTTACAGCCCAGTTCATGATCTGAAACTGAATGAGTCTGCACTGACACAAAGGAAAACACACTAACACAGAATATACTCCAGATGTGCTCCATATATACATATATACACATATATAGGAGTGCACTGACCTGTGGGTTCCCGATGCTGCAGATCCAGTCTGTATAGTATCAGTATTAAACAGCAGCTTCTGTCAGTGGAGGACTGTCCTCTGTTTAGTTCATGTAAAATGGTAGTTTTTCAGACAGATATGAGTCAAACCACTGCTTTTGTCCAATTGTTTTTAACCCTTTGATACATGAATTATAAGAACCTTAGTCAAGTTTTTTTTTTTTTTCCATGAATGTTTTTATTCCTCTTTAGGCATGAAAAAAAACAATGTGATTAAAAAATTTTGAATGAACCTGTTTTTTATGGAGTTACAAAAATGTCCACTCAGCTGGACACTAATATTAATTTTTGAAGCAAAGAAACATGTGTTTAAAACACAATAACAGAAAGTGATATACTTTGTGAAAATGTTTCATGCAGCGAAGATTTTTTTTGGCTTGAATTAAGCAAAAAAAATCTTGAATTAAGCAAAAAAATCTTGAATTAAGCAAAAAAAAAAAAAATCTTGATGTAAGAAAATAAAATCTCAAATGTAGCGAAAAATCTTGAATTAAGCCTAAAAAATCCAAAAAAAAATAAATAAATAAATAAAAAAATCTTGAATGAAGCCAAAGCGTCTCCCAGTGGACCCAGTGTAAATGCTGTTGTTCAGATCAGTGTAACTCAGACTGTGCAGATCTATTGTCTGTAAATCCGTTCTTCTGTCTCAGTGTACAGTTCCTCTGGAGGGGATTCTGGGATCAGATATTTGAACTAGAAATGAGACAAACCCACTGGGTCAGAGTTGTATTTTTTACAGTGTGCAGCGGTGTTGTGTTTTGGACAGCAGTCAGGTCGCTGAGTTCCTGTTTGTGAACTCGGACAGAACACTGGTCCAGTTGGATTTCCTGTTTGGAATTCTGTCTAAACTGGTTCATTCATATTCGGATCAAATCCACACAATACATTTAATGTACGACTGAACTCATTCCACAGTTTATTCAGATTTATTTTTGTACAACTATAGACTCATATACACACATATATTTGGACACTTTCATTACTCCATATTTTCTTTTCAGAGTCTGGGCCACAAAACAATGATGGTAAATGTCATAATAGAAGGAAATACTGATGTTTTTTTATGTCGAATCCTCCTGAACAGGACATGTTACAGCTGTATGATGTGTCCAAATATTTATGTCCATATAGTTTAGAAACATCAATATTTCACTGAAGTTGGATGGGACATGTGACAAAAGTAGATGGTTCGACGTGGAAGAAAATTATTATTTACAGTCAGAGCAGGAAAAAATATGACAGAAATTTAGGTGGAACACTTAAAATCAGAGTCAGAGGGAAAAAAATCAGTGTTGATTTAAATTCAGTCCAAACCATCTCATTGGGTAAATATAATAATAAACCTGCATTCTGACATTAGTCCTTACAGTTGTGGATCCCAGAGTCTGTTGGAACACAAACACCTGGTCCACAGACTGTGGTCCGGACAGCACAGCGCTGATCTAAAGTGGGCCGGACCAGTGAAACAAAAGCATTATAATCTGGAAATAATGACAACTCCTAATTTTTCCATTAAAAAGTCAAAAAAATGTGCAAAATCTCATGTAAAGTTCAGGCCGAAAACTGTATTTGAATTCTGGAAAATTACCGTATTTTTATGAGATGGTTATTTTCCCTTATTTGACAGTGTTTTTTTGGCGCCCCTGCTGCTGGAATAATATTGTTTTTTTTATGCTTTATTTTTTTTCCAGTGTATGAAATGAAATGACAGGAGTGTAAACAGATGGATGACAGAGTGGAGCTGCTGCTGTTTCCTTTAAAGCAGGTTTAGACTGGGATTGTTCAGTACTGATCACCACTTTTCTTGGATTTTTTTAATCTTCCTGTTCTTAGAAAAGACCTGGACTAAAGTCTGACAACAGACCAGAGGAGGTGCACAGGTTTAGTTTCATCTCCAACCACTTGAATTTCAACAAGAGGTGAAGGTCTGTAGAGTTTTTATTATTATTTTTTCTGTTTTAGTTGGTTTCAATTGTCTTTTATTCTTTAATTTATGAAAAAAAATCTACTGATCTAAACTGTTTAATGTCTGTTGATCCACTAATCCTATCAATACATGTCAATAATTGTGTTAAAATACAGCTTCTCAGTTTTAAATCCTCATCAGACATGACCATATTTGGACGTTCAGAGGCTCCGCTGTTACCGTGGAAACACCACCATCTTCTACAACATTGATTCACCAGTAAAACCCATGGAGTTGGATCAATGACAGTGGAGAAAATGAACAAAAAAAACAAACCAAAACAAAAAAAATCCTACAAAATAATAAATATTGTGGAAAAAATAAGCAAAAAAGTTACTAAAATAAGTAAAAAAGGATAAAATAAGCAACAAAATGAAAAAAAAAAAAAAAAAAAAAAGCCAAACTGATCAATAAAATGAATAAAAATAGGACCATTGGCCCTGGGAAACGTATCCAGATCCATTTCTTCTCCCCCAGTTCTGTGTATTTATTCTATTACAGAAATAGTCCATGTTTTGCTCATTTTCAATCAGATCTGTACAAAATTCAAATTCACACTTGATTTCATTGATACTGATTTATTGGATCAATCCACTTCCTACCTCTTATAATGGGAACATTTTTCAAAGTCGCACCAAATCCAGAATCAGATGTGGATTGAAATAATATCAATCCCTTGTGCTGACATCATCATACAGAAGCTGTAGACCAAGTTTGAAGTCAATCAGAACTGGAGTTTAGGAGAAAAAGATGATTGAAATTTTTGTGATGGACGACAGACGCCACATGACGACAATAGCTTATGGCCTGTTGGCCGGTAAGCTAAAAATGAAAAATAAATGAACAAAATAATAAGTAACACAAACAAAAAAAGCCACAAACTGAAGTAATTTGAAAGAAATAGTTTTTTAAAAAGGGCAACAAAATGACATTTTAAAAAAAAGTTCAGTGATAAATAAAAACATGAAGAATAGTGAATATGAACAGCTACAAAATAATAATTCATATGGAGAAAATAAGGAACAGAATTGATAAAAAATGTCAACATTGACTGACCAGTAAAACCCATGGAGTTTAATAAATGACAGTGGATGGAAACGCTTATTTTATGTTCAGTTAATGATAGATTTTGCAGAAAAAATGGTCTTTTTCTTCAGTTTTATTTGTTTCTGATATAATAACCTTCAACTTTAATCTGAGCTTTTATGAACATCTACACAATCAGTGAATTAAATATAGAAAAATACAGGATTGACACTTAAAAATACAAAATACAAAGGATAATATTAGAGTAAATCACTTTAAAAAGGTTAAAAATAGAGAAAAATTCATGTGGGAACTTGTATAAAAGTAGCTCTGGGTCTTTAAGGGTTAATGTTTAACGTTCATAAATAAATGTGTTACAGAAATAAACCTGCCCGGCTTTGTCTTCAATCCAGATGACGGCTTTTTGGTGCGTTATTTGTGTTGTATGTGCGACAGTTTGGTCGCCATGTCACACAAATGTGAATGATGTCGTCCAGTCGTGTTGTAATTAGTGAAGCGTCAAAGAGAAGCGTGGGTCTGCTCTGCAGAGGTCATCTGTCTGGAGTCCACCGTTCATCAGAGGTGGAGTGGTGCAAAAATGCATGTTTCAGACACTGTGTTTTCACAAAGTCAACTTCATGTTGTTGTTGGAAGAGTCATGAGAGCCGGAGAAGTTCCAGGAAGTCCTCCACCCAGGAGCACCCACTGATCAGAAACAAACGCAGATGCTTCTGGAAAAGAGCACGAGGAGGTCCCAGTCAGATTACAGGATGCTTCAGTCATGTGTTCGTCAGCGGCTCGGTGCGTCTTCGCTGTTAACGTCTGTCTGTTCAGTGGAGTGACTCAGAGCAGCCCGAGTCTGACTGGAGCTGACGGCGCCGGAGCGGAGAGATGGAGCTACGGTGCACCACCTCATTACAGAGTACAAATGAAAGTCTGAAGAAGCCGATCAGCCCCAACAATCTGTCCTCAGACACATGGAGCTACGACGCGGAGCTACGACGCGGAGCTACGACACCAGGTGCATCAGGTCTGAAATAAGATCAGCTGCATGAAACAAAAAAGAAACAGTGGAAAAACTGAAGAGAAGAGGCGGAGCTAGAGGGCAGAGCTGAACCAGGCCAGGTGAACCCAGAAGGACCACCGAACCAGGCCAGGTGAACCCAGAAGGACCACCGAACCAGGCCAGGTGAACCCAGAAGGACCACCGAACCAGGCCAGGTGAACCCAGAAGGACCACCGAACCAGGCCAGGTGAACCCAGAAGGACCACCGAACCAGGCCAAGTGAACCCAGAAGAACTACAGAGAAGTTTCTGACATCAACACATGACTAGATTAAAACAAAAACAGAATAATTTTACTCCAGTATCGAACCAAAACATCCCACTGAGTTGAAATGCACCTGCAGAAGGGCTTATACATGTTAGATACCGTAGCTAAGCCAGGGATTGTCAAACACTGGTCGTCTAATCCGGGTAAATTCCCAGCAGAGTCAGTCAGCACCATCTGAACACCTGACGAACTAATACACAGAGGACGGGCTGTTTTGTAGCGCAGGAAGACCCATGAAATGAGGCAGTGGACGGTGGAGCCAACGAACAGGAAATCCCACCTAAAGCCTGTTTGGGCGGCGGGGCTTTGAAACCAGAACGTATCTGTATTAACGAGGAAGTGGAGGAAGTACGGTGAGGGAATGAAGAAGGCCACGAAGGCATGATCTGACAGAGCTGACGTCCACAATAAGGATGTTCCAGGGGCATTATGGGAGAAGCACTGGTCATGGAGATCCAGGAAGAAGACACCGGTGGAGCTTCCTTCAACATGCAGGGTCACTGTTCCCCCCATGGAGAACCCTGAAGGTTCAGACGGTCTTCCACTGGAGAACCCTGAAGGTTCAGACGGTCTTCCACTGGAGAACCCTGAAGGTTCAGACGGTCTTCCACTGGAGAACCCTGAAGGTTCAGATGGTCTTCCACTGGAGAACCCTGAAGGTTCAGACGGTCTTCCACTGGAGTCCAACACCTCCTGTTCTGTACTTTGGTAAATGAGAGCCTCAGTGAAACTGGAACAGAGGGAATAAACATTCAAACCAGATGGAGACTAATGTTGTGAAGCAGGTTCAGGTCTATGTTAAACATAAATTCAGATTCAGATGACTTTATTAATCCCAGAAGGGCAGTTCAGTTGACAGTTCCCGTACCTTATCGGACGTCCAGACAATTAGAGACAAACAAACAAACACAAAACACTGACAGCCACATATGTACCCGTTCACCTGTCAGTACCCGTAGAACCCAGTACCATGTTTACTGAGTTAAAGGAGGAACTATTTCTATAACACATTTGTATTTGACGTGTTCAAACAAAACTCTGCGTGTAACACGGACACCGGGTTTCTATAATGAACTCCTCCATCCTTTTCTTTCAGATTTTTTCCCCCAATACCCAGGGTGCAATTGGGGGGGGTTGGGGGGGGCACACAACCAACCAATGTAACCAACAGCAGGTTGTGTCAGTTTTCTTCCTCCTATATCCTACATTAGTGACACTAATATTCCCCTGAACCCAACTGTCACAGTCTCAGAATTCATGAAGGTTCCCGTGCACTGGGGTGCGGTAAAGGGGGGTGACTGGGACAAATTCCTGGGGCCCAGCATTTGTGTGTCCAGTGGATACAGGTTAGAAGATGGGAAAATTTAGTGTAAGATCCACTGGATAATAGAGGAACAGAACCAGGAGTTGGACGGTGAAAGGATGGAAAGTTTCGGTTTCATTTCACACCAGTGTTAGTTATGTTAGTTATGGACCGCACCCCCACATATATAACTGCTGCCCCCCCCGCTCAAAAAAACAAACAAAAAAAAAACACCCCCTCTGCTTGCACCCTGCCCATACCCACATTGTTACACAAGGCCAATCCACAGACAACTCAATCACAGTTTTCCCCTGAAATTAGGACTAGTCAGTATTCCATCAGTTACCCCGACGCAACCAGGGTCCAAAGGACACCAAAATTATGTGCTACTATTTTGCTGAATATCTTTTTACTCTCTCACAGGTACGTTTTGGGAATCGAAGTAAATATTTGAGACAGAGTGTTTCACAAAAATGACTGCTGTTGTAAAATCACTCGAGATTTATTAGTGTTTAATTGTTCAGGTTCCGCATGTAACACCAGTGGACACGATGGGTTCCACACCAAACCTGGAACAATGTGGTATCATGAATTGTGTACAGATAACTACTTTTAATTGGTGTGTAACCTGTACCAAGGTTCTAATAGTTTGGGATTTTTCATTCTATTTTAGTTTGATTTAGTTTGGACTTTTTTTCTCTAATTCAGTTCATTTTAATTAGTTTTTACAGCAGGTTTGATAGTTTTTATTAATTTTCATTTTTTTCTAAATGCTTAGTTGTAGTTCAGTTGTAGTTTAGTTGTAGTTTAGTTGTAGTTCAGTTGTAGTTTAGTTGTAGTTTAGTTGTAGTTCAGTTGTAGTTTAGTTGTAGTTCAGTTGTAGTTCAGTTGTAGTTCAGTTGTAGTTTAGTTGTAGTTCAGTTGTAGTTCAGTTGTAGTTCAGTTGTAGTTTAGTTGTAGTTCAGTTGTAGTTCAGTTGTAGTTTAGTTGTAGTTTAGTTGTAGTTCAGTTGTAGTTCAGTTGTAGTTCAGTTGTAGTTTAGTTGTAGTTTAGTTGTAGTTCAGTTGTAGTTCAGTTGTAGTTTAGTTGTAGTTCAGTTGTAGTTCAGTTGTAGTTCAGTTGTAGTTTTAGTTGTAGTT
This sequence comes from Sphaeramia orbicularis, assembly GCF_902148855.1. Lineage (NCBI taxonomy): Eukaryota > Metazoa > Chordata > Actinopteri > Kurtiformes > Apogonidae > Sphaeramia > Sphaeramia orbicularis. The sequence continues at coordinate 17,163 of NW_021941527.1, read as the reverse complement.
TTAGTTGTAGTTCAGTTGTAGTTCAGTTGTAGTTCAGTTGTAGTTCAGTTGTAGTTTAGTTGTAGTTCAGTTGTAGTTCAGTTGTAGTTCAGTTGTAGTTCAGTTGTAGTTCAGTGGTCTCTTTTCTCTTCTTCTCTGTGCTCCTATTCAAATCAATCCCAGACAGGACTCTGCTGCTTTAGTCTCCATGTTTCCAGGTAGAGTGGGGACCAGAAGACGACTGGAAACCACAAGTGAACACAAGTGACGGAGCAAAAAGTGTCGTATGGAGACAGCACAGAAAACTGAGAGAGACAAAGAAATCCATTTAACATCAATCTGACATTGACAAAGACCAAAACCAAGGGAATTGGATCCAGAATTTTTCTCTGTTTTAGTTAGTTTAGTAAACACACAATACAGTTTCAGTTAGGTATGTTTTTTTTTTCTTTTAATTATAGTTTTTATTTATTTCAGTTCACGAAAATGTTTTTTAAATTCTAGTTTTCGTCATTTTGTTAGTTGTCATTAACGATAAAAACCTTGATCTGTACGCAATATAAACTTTCAGCGTGTATATTCATGTCGTGTAAAATAAAACACCATTAGTGTGACTGGCAGCTAGCGTGATTAGCGGTTAGGTTTAGGTTTAGGTTTAGGTTTAGGTTTAGGTTTAGGTTTAGGGTGGAATGAGACTGAGATTCATGAAAAACCCACATTGAACACAGTGTCTGTATTTAGTCTATAGAAAAGCATTTACACGTTTTCACATCGAATGCACTGACACCTAGGGAGATTTAATGTCCATATTTGGGTCCTATTTTTGGACCCAATATTTGATTAAAAATTCATTAATTATGGGATGGATCAGAGCAGGAGGATAATATTTGTGCATTTCTGAGGTCATCATTAGGTCCATCCTGGGGACAATCTGTCTACATTTACCTTTGATTATTGGGGCTAAACAGATGAACAGTGACAGATACTGAAATAAACCCAGTTTCATGGACAGACCCACATGGAGGTGCATTTCTCTTCCTGCACTGGACATTAAAATCCACTTATGGGTTCTTTACTAGGGCTGTTAGAAAATATCGGTTCTGCAATATATTGCGATATTTCATTTCATGATACTGTATCGATATTAAAAAGTACTGTATGGATATTTTTAGGTATTTATTCAAGTGCAGATATTGTGGAGGTTCACTTTTGTATTTTGTTTTTCTTTACACTCTTTTATTCAATAATGTTGGTTCCTTTGTTGGATTGAACTCAAATCCTGTCCTGATGTTCGTTGTGAACTAATAGAATCTGAACATTTGAACAGGATCTGAAACTGGAATGTCTGTAAAACAGAATTTCACTTTGAACACAGTTGGAACATTCAGTGATAGAACATTAGATCCTCTTGGGATCAAATACAAATGTGTTTCATATTTGTTAAGATTTCTGCTGGAATTCAATTCTTCCAGGAAATAATCATTTAAAAAAAGAAACAAAAAATGGCCTTTTTAACAGTATCCTGATATATCGTGATATATTGTATTGTGATCCTAGTATTGTGATTTTATGGTATCTCCAGATTCGTGCCGATACACAGGCCTACCATTGTTTAGTTATTGCTTTTTTTCCTGCAGCAGTAATATGCTGAATAAGTATCTGCTCATGTTTTTGACCTCTGGACAAATGCATCCCAAATACATGGTTTGGAAATCTAAGGGTAGATAAGTATTACGTATGCTTTATTTTATTTCATCATTATCTAACCAATCAGATGCACGATTATTGACCAAATCCTGTCTTTAAAAGCCTTCATCTTAAAACATTAGAAAAACAATCAAAAATTAACCCAACTGCATTATGATAAAGTAATTAAAACAGTAGCAGCACCAACATATTTCAGTTCAAAAATAACCACCTCATCAGCGTGCACGGGAAAATATGCATGTTTTATACCCAATAATGTCACATGTATCATGAAAAGCAATATTTCAAGGGATATGAAAAATATATAAATTATAGCATGTGCAATAATGAAATATGTATGGCAGCTGTGTCAGAGTGTGAGTTCTGTAACGGAGAACGCTGCATGAATATAGATGAAGAACATCCAAACACACCTGATCATTGATCCTCCTACTGAACCAACACACCCAGGCCTTTTCTAACATTTACAGCTTCACACACTGCATTTGTTCAGTTCTTATTATTTAAGATGTAGAAGAAGAGAGAAACAAAGATGATGTAAACTGGATGGATATTCCATCACATGTGAAATGAATAATGTTCCTTTCATTAGTCAGATACTGTTGGGTTAAAATAATAAACTGAATCTAAACAATAACCTGAAGTTTGGAAGAATTCTTTGCAGCATTTTTAACTCAAATGTGATTGAATCAGACTTTAACTTCAATCATCTTTGATTCAGGATCCAGAAAAAGGTGCAACCAGGTGTGATTTGTCAAACTGTTTTTGTCGGAGTTGTGGTGGTGGTGGTGGTGGTGGGTGTGTGGGGGGTGTGTGTGTGCAGCTATATACGTGGGGGTGCGGTCCATAACTTACGTAGGCTAACTAACGCTGGTGTGAAACTCATGTCAAACTTTCCACACTTCCAACATCCAACTCCTGCCTCTGTTCTTCTATTATTCGGCAGACCTTACACGACATGAGGCCTTTTCCACCGCAGGAACTTTGAGCTTCACCCTGAACTTTCAAAAACCCCGGTACGTTTGCACTGAGAATTACCCGAGTAAATGACTTTCCCCCGGCCCCGAACTTTCCCAGAAGTTGTTCCTGGTAGGAGGTAGTACTTTCCAGATTACCAGGAACTCTAAGGGGCGGGGCTGTGTGCTGCAGAACGCTGAGTGGTGGACTAGACTGACAGTGTTTACACATTCTGTTCAGCCGCCAATATTGAATGAATTCATTTCATTTTCACAAGCTTTGTGTTGTGATAATTCAGAAAATGGAACAAAAGAGAAGCTATGAAAAGTGGACTGATGATGAAATCCAGGGTCTTTGGAGCATTTTTGAGGAGAAGGAAATTCAGACGGACTTTGAATCGTTGACATGAAACGACTGAGGTTCAAGTAAAAGCTGTCGGAGCCAAATACATGTAAGGAGCAAGCCTAAAGAAATAGGAGAAAAGAAGAAGAAACTGATGCAGGATTAAAAGAAACTAAAGGAGCACAACGGTCCCAGTGGATCTGAACAAACCAGAGGTCTGAATATGACAGAAGTATTCACTGTTTAGTTGGTTCCATGCTGTAACAGTATCAGTGGAACATCAGCTGTTTAGTCAAAAGTCCAGTTAACCTCATGCTAATGCTAATGCTAATGCTAACTGGTCACCAGTCTGACACTAAACCTAAATCAGAACTGGATGGATTCATGTTGTCACTGTGAGCTGAACACTGGTTTATTCTGTATGTTTGGGATTTCCACCTGAACTGGAGCGGACCGACTCGCCTCTTTTTCTGAACCTGCGGCTCGTTTGTGTCCTGGTCCAACATCTACTGTTTACAACGACCCAGGTCAGACATGTGACCCCTGACCCTAACGGCCCAGGTCAGACATGTGACCCCTAACCCTAACAGCCCAGGTCAGACATGTGACCCCTAACCCTAACAGCCCAGGTCAGACATGTGACCCCTGACCCTAACAGCCCAGGTCAGACATGTGACCCCTAACCCTAACGGCCCAGGTCAGACACGTGACCCCTAACCCTAACGGCCCAGGTCAGACATGTGACCCCTGACCCTAACGGCCCAGGTCAGACATGTGACCCCTAACCCTAACGGCCCAGGTCAGACATGTGACCCCTGACCCTAACAGCCCAGGTCAGACATGTGACCCCTAACCCTAACAGCCCAGGTCAGACATGTGACCCCTAACCCTAACAGCCCAGGTCAGACATGTGACCCCTAACCCTAACGGCCCAGGTCAGACACGTGACCCCTAACCCTAACGGCCCAGGTCAGACATGTGACCCCTGACCCTAACGGCCCAGGTCACACATGTGACCCCTGACCCTAACAGCCCAGGTCAGACATGTGACCCCTAACCCTGACGGCCCAGGTCAGACATGTGACCCCTAACCCTGACGGCCCAGGTCAGACATGTGACCCCTAACCCTAACGGCCCAGGTCAGACACGTGACCCCTAACCCTAACGGCCCAGGTCAGACATGTGACCCCTGACCCTAACGGCCCAGGTCAGACATGTGACCCCTGACCCTAACGGCCCAGGTCAGACATGTGACCCCTGACCCTAACGGCCCAGGTCAGACATGTGACCCCTAACCCTAACAGCCCAGGTCAGACATGTGACCCCTAACCCTAACAGCCCAGGTCAGACATGTGACCCCTAACCCTGACGGCCCAGGTCAGACATGTGACCCCTGACCCTAACAGCCCAGGTCAGACATGTGACCCCTAACCCTAACAGCCCAGGTCAGACATGTGACCCCTAACCCTGACGGCCCAGGTCAGACATGTGACCCCTAACCCTGACGGCCCAGGTCAGACATGTGACCCCTAACCCTAACGGCCCAGGTCAGACATGTGACCCCTGACCCTAACAGCCCAGGTCAGACATGTGACCCCTAACCCTAACGGCCCAGGTCAGACATGTGACCCCTAACCCTGACGGCCCAGGTCAGACATGTGACCCCTAACCCTAACAGCCCAGGTCAGACATGTGACCCCTGACCCTAACAGCCCAGGTCAGACATGTGACCCCTGACCCTAACAGCCCAGGTCAGACATGTGACCCCTAACCCTAACAGCTCAGGTCAGACATGTGACCCCTAACCCTGACGGCCCAGGTCAGACATGTGACCCCTGACCCTAACGGCCCAGGTCAGACATGTGACCCCTAACCCTAACGGCCCAGGTCAGACATGTGACCCCTAACCCTAACGGCCCAGGTCAGACATGTGACCCCTAACCCTGACGGCCCAGGTCAGACATGTGACCCCTGACCCTGACGGCCCAGGTCAGACATGTGACCCCTAACCCTAACAGCCCAGGTCAGACATGTGACCCCTAACCCTGACGGCCCAGGTCAGACATGTGACCCCTGACCCTGACGGCCCAGGTCAGACACGTGACCCCTAACCCTAACGGCCCAGGTCAGACATGTGACCCCTGACCCTAACAGCCCAGGTCAGACATGTGACCCCTAACCCTAACAGCCCAGGTCAGACATGTGACCCCTAACCCTAACAGCCCAGGTCAGACATGTGACCCCTAACCCTAACGGCCCAGGTCAGACACGTGACCCCTAACCCTAACGGCCCAGGTCAGACATGTGACCCCTGACCCTAACGGCCCAGGTCACACATGTGACCCCTGACCCTAACAGCCCAGGTCAGACATGTGACCCCTAACCCTGACGGCCCAGGTCAGACATGTGACCCCTAACCCTGACGGCCCAGGTCAGACATGTGACCCCTAACCCTAACGGCCCAGGTCAGACACGTGACCCCTAACCCTAACGGCCCAGGTCAGACATGTGACCCCTGACCCTAACAGCCCAGGTCAGACATGTGACCCCTAACCCTAACAGCCCAGGTCAGACATGTGACCCCTAACCCTAACAGCCCAGGTCAGACATGTGACCCCTAACCCTGACGGCCCAGGTCAGACATGTGACCCCTAACCCTAACGGCCCAGGTCAGACATGTGACCCCTGACCCTAACAGCCCAGGTCAGACATGTGACCCCTAACCCTAACAGCCCAGGTCAGACATGTGACCCCTAACCCTGACGGCCCAGGTCAGACATGTGACCCCTAACCCTAACAGCCCAGGTCAGACATGTGACCCCTGACCCTAACAGCCCAGGTCAGACATGTGACCCCTAACCCTAACAGCCCAGGTCAGACATGTGACCCCTGACCCTAACAGCCCAGGTCAGACATGTGACCCCTAACCCTAACAGCTCAGGTCAGACATGTGACCCCTAACCCTGACGGCCCAGGTCAGACATGTGACCCCTGACCCTAACGGCCCAGGTCAGACATGTGACCCCTAACCCTAACGGCCCAGGTCAGACATGTGACCCCTAACCCTAACGGCCCAGGTCAGACATGTGACCCCTAACCCTGACGGCCCAGGTCAGACATGTGACCCCTGACCCTGACGGCCCAGGTCAGACATGTGACCCCTAACCCTAACAGCCCAGGTCAGACATGTGACCCCTAACCCTGACGGCCCAGGTCAGACATGTGACCCCTGACCCTGATGGCCCAGGTCAGACAGGTCACATGACACTGGTAGGACTCTGTCCTCATGTGTTCTGTTTTCATTTATGCATTTGTATGAATGTTCATGTAGGAAAGAAAAAAAGGACCAGGACCATGGAGTTCCAGACCGGCTGTCCTGGACCAGCTGGTCCAGACCCTGGTCCAGAAGCCTGAACCTTTCACATGTTTATTTCCCTATTAATCTCCAGGCACCTCGTTTTTTTCTTTTGCATCTTTTGTTTTGTTTCAATCTTTAATTTTAAAAAATCTACCCTAATCCTGTCTGTTCATGTACCAGGCATCAGAATATGAGTATCAGTACTTTTATCAGTAATCTGCAGTTGAATTAAATGCAGACATTTGAGTAAATGTGTGTGACTTTAGGTTGAACCTGGACTAAATCTGTAAAACAACAGAAATGAAACAGAACCATCCATCACATTTAAAGTTAGATGTGATTTAGTTTAAGGAATGAGAAGTGGAAAATACATGTTCTACCATTTTTAAATACAGACTAAGGATCTGGAATGATGGTTCACTTCATTTAAATCTATTCCACATGGATTCACTGATTCAACAACCAGGAAAATGTTCAACCCAAACCGTCCACTTACAGTTCTGGGTCATTTTATTGAACTAGAGGTCAGTTTGTGAATGGACATGAACTGGACTACAGGTTCTGGTTCTGCTCCTCATACATGAACTGGACTACAGGTTCTGGTTCTGCTCCTCATACATGAACTGGACTACAGGTTCTGGTTCTGCCCATACATGAACTGGACTACAGGTTCTGGTTCTGCTCCTCATACATGAACTGGACTACAGGTTCTGGTTCTGCCCATACATGAACTGGACTACAGGTTCTGGTTCTGCTCCTCATACATGAACTGGACTACAGGTTCTGGTTCTGCCCATACATGAACTGGACTATAGGTTCTGGTTCTGCTCATACATGAACTGGACTACAGGTTCCGGTTCTGCTCCTCATACGTGAACTGGACTACAGGTTCTGGTTCTGCTCCTCATACATGAACTGGACTACAGGTTCTGGTTCTGCTCATACATGAACTGGACTACAGGTTCTGGTTCTGCTCCTCATACATGAACTGGACTACAGGTTCCGGTTCTGCTCATACATGAACTGGACTACAGGTTCTGGTTCTGCTCCTCATACATGAACTGGACTACAGGTTCTGGTTCTGCTCCTCATACATGAACTGGACTACAGGTTCCGGTTCTGCTCCATCAAACATCATCAACCTGATTTGAATAAATTACCCTGAACTTTGGGTGTGATGGAAACACAATTACCAGGAACTCTTTTACTCAGATAAGTTCCTGGGCTTTTGGTGAACAGGGCCTATTTTCACACCTTCTAACCTGTATCCACTGGACCCCCTCCACTGCTCCATGCCCCTGTTTGTTTCTTTTTTAATGATTATTTCCTTGAAAAATTGAGTTTCATCATAAATCTGCCCAAATACTAAACACATTTGTATTTGATCCCAACAGGATCTAATGTTCTATCACCAAATGTTCCAACTGTGTTCAAACTGAAATTCAGTTTTCCAGACATTCCAGTTTCAGATCCTGTTCAAATGTTCAGATTCTATTAGTTCACAACTAACATCAGAAAAGGATTGGAGTTCAATCCAAACAAAGGAACCAACATTATTGAATAAAAGAGTGTGAAATAAGAATAAAATAGAAACAAAAAAACAAAAAGGAACCTCCGCCATATCTGCATTTGAATAAATACCTAAAAATTAGAGCTGAAACAATTAATCCATTAGGTGCTTGAAGCCAGGGCCAAACTTCCCAATTCGTTTAATCAACTTGAATTGATCAAAGGGAAATATTCTATTGAAGTTTTCCTGAACTGAAGCTTCTTTGTGCGTCACAATAAGCGTCCGTGTGAAACACAACTGTGGAACCAATGTTTAACAGCAGAGAAATGAAGGAAACAAAGCTGTGATTCAGGACAGTTGAGGTTGAATGACTTTTTTGGATCGCTTTGAGTCGATTAATGGTTTCAGCTCCACAACAAATATCCATACAGTACTATTTAATATAGGGATGGGAGTCCAGAACCGGTTTTTTTTTTGAGAGCCGATTCCCAGTAGCTTGATTCCTTGGAATTGTTTGCCTGCCTGCTTAACAATTCTGCTTACCGATTCCACCTTCGTTGTGCATGTGTGATGACGTCACACGTACGCTGCATTGTTCTGGTCAGAACGAAGAAAACATGGAGTTGAAGCAGAAACGGACTAAACAGACCACACCAGGTCCAAACAGACCACACCAGGTCCAAACAGACCACACCAGGTCCAAACAGACCACACCAGGTCTAAACAGACCACACCAGGTCCAAACAGACCACACCAGGTCCAAACAGACCACACCAGGTCTAAACAGACCACACCAGGTCCAAACAGACCACACCAGGTCTAAACAGACCACACCAGGTCCAAACAGACCACACCAGGTCCAAACAGACCACACCAGGTCTACACAGACCACACCAGGTCTACACAGACCACACCAGGTCCAAACAGACCACACCAGGTCTAAACAGACCACACCAGGTCTACACAGACCCCACCAGGTCTAAACAGACCACACCAGGTCCAGACAGACAACACCAGGTCTAAACAGACCACACCAGGTCCAAACAGACCACACAAGGTCCAGACAGACCACACCAGGTCTAAACAGACCACACCAGGTCCAGACAGACCACACCAGGTCTAAACAGACCACACCAGGTCCAAACAGACCACACCAGGTCTAAACAGACCACACCAGGTCCAGACAGACCACACCAGGTCTAAACAGACCACACCAGGTCCAAACAGACCACACCAGGTCCAAACAGACCACACCAGGTCTAAACAGACCACACCAGGTCTACACAGACAACACCAGGTCTACACAGACCACACCAGGACTAAACAGACCACACCAGGTCTAAACAGACCACACCAGGTCCAAACAGACCACACCAGGTCTAAACAGACCACACCAGGTCCAAACAGACCACACCAGGTCCAAACAGACCACACCAGGTCCAGACAGACCACACCAGGTCTAAACAGACCACACCAGGTCCAGACAGACCACACCAGGTCCAGACAGACCACACCAGGTCTAAACAGACCACACCAGGTCTAAACAGACCACACCAGGTCCAAACAGACCACACCAGGTCCAAACAGACAACACCAGGTCTACACAGACCACACCAGGTCCAGACAGACCACACCAGGTCTAAACAGACCACACCAGGTCTAAACAGACCACACCAGGTCCAAACAGACCACACCAGGTCTAAACAGACCACACCAGGTCTACACAGACCACACCAGGTCCAGACAGACCACACCAGGTCTAAACAGACCACACCAGGTCCAGACAGACCACACCAGGACTAAACAGACCACACCAGGTCTAAACAGACCACACCAGGTCTAAACAGACCACACCAGGTCTACACAGACCACACCAGGTGTAAACAGACCACACCAGGACTAAACAGACCACACCAGGTCCAGACAGACCACACCAGGTCCAGACAGACCACACCAGGTCTAAACAGACCACACCAGGTCCATACAGACCACACCAGGTCAACACAGACCACACCAGGTCCATAAAGACCACACCAGGTCTACACAGACCACACCAGGTCTAAACAGACCACACCAGGTCCAAACAGACCACACCAGGTCCAAACAGACCACACCAGGTCTAAACAGACCACACCAGGACTAAACAGACCACACCAGGACTAAACAGACCACACCAGGTCCAGACAGACCACACCAGGTCTAAACAGACCACACCAGGTCCAGACAGACCACACCAGGTCCAAACAGACCACACCAGGTCTAAACAGACCACACCAGGACTAAACAGACCACACCAGGTCTAAACAGACCACACCAGGTCTAAACAGACCACACCAGGTCCAAACAGACCACACCAGGTCAAAACAGACCACACCAGGTCTAAACAGACCACACCAGGTCTACACAGACAGCACCAGGTCCAGACAGACCACACCAGGACTAAACAGACCACACCAGGTCTAAACAGACCACACCAGGTCTACACAGACCACACCAGGTCTAAACAGACCACACCAGGACTAAACAGACCACACCAGGTCCAGACAGACCACACCAGGTCCAAACAGACCACACCAGGTCCAGACAGACCACACCAGGTCTAAACAGACCACACCAGGTCCAGACAGACCACACCAGGTCTAAACAGACCACACCAGGTCCAAACAGACAACACCAGGTCTAAACAGACCACAGCAGGTCCAGACAGACCACACCAGGTCTAAAAAGACCACACCAGGTCCAAACAGACCACACCAGGTCCAAACAGACCACACCAGGTCCAAAAAGACCACACCAGGTCTAAACAGACCACACCAGGTCTACACAGACCACACCAGGTCTAAACAGACCACACCAGGACTAAACAGACCACACCAGGTCCAAACAGACCACACCAGGTCTAAACAGACCACACCAGGTCCAAACAGACCACACCAGGTCCAGACAGACCACACCAGGTCTAAACAGACCACACCAGGTCCAGACAGACCACACCAGGTCCAGACAGACCACACCAGGTCTAAACAGACCACACCAGGTCCAGACAGACCACACCAGGTCTAAACAGACCACACCAGGTCTAAACAGACCACACCAGGTCCAAACAGACCACACCAGGTCCAAACAGACCACACCAGGTCCAAAAAGACCACACCAGGTCTACACAGACCACACCAGGTCTAAACAGACCACACCAGGTCTAAACAGACCACACCAGGTCTACACAGACCACACCAGGTCTAAACAGACCACACCAGGTCTAAACAGACCACACCAGGTCTACACAGACCACACCAGGTCCAGACAGACCACACCAGGTCTAAACAGACCACACCAGGTCTAAACAGACCACACCAGGTCCAGACAGACCACACCAGGTCCAAACAGACCACACCAGGTCCAGACAGACCACACCAGGTCTAAACAGACCACACCAGGTCCAGAAAGACCACACCAGGTCTAAACAGACCACACCAGGTCCAAACAGACCACACCAGGTCTAAACAGACCACACCAGGTCCAAACAGACCACACCAGGTCTAAACAGACCACACCAGGTCTAAACAGACCACACCAGGACGAAACAGACCACACCAGGTCCAAACAGACCACACCAGGTCCAAACAGACCACACCAGGTCTAAACAGACCACACCAGGTCTACACAGACCACACCAGGACTAAACAGACCACACCAGGACCAAACAGACTACACCAGGTCTAAACAGACCACACCAGGTCTACACAGACCACACCAGGTCTAAACAGACCACACCAGGTCCAAACAGACCACACCAGGTCTAAACAGACCACACCAGGTCCAGACAGACCACACCAGGTCTAAACAGACCACACCAGGACTAAACAGACCACACCAGGTCCAGACAGACCACACCAGGTCCAAACAGACCACACCAGGTCCAGACAGACCACACCAGGTCCAAACAGACCACACCAGGTCTAAACAGACCACACCAGGTCTACACAGACCACACCAGGACTAAACAGACCACACCAGGTCCAGACAGACGACACCAGGTCCAAAACAGACCACACCAGGACTAAACAGACCACACCAGGTCCAGACAGACGACACCAGGTCCAAACAGACCACACCAGGTCCAGACATGCCACACCAGGTCTAAACAGACCACACCAGGTCTACACAGACCACACCAGGTCTACACAGACCACACCAGGTCTAAACAGACCACACCAGGTCTACACAGACCACACCAGGTCTACACAGACCACACCAGGACTAAACAGACCACACCAGGTCCAAACAGACCACACCAGGTCTACACAGACCACACCAGGTCTACACAGACCACACCAGGACTAAACAGACCACACCAGGTCCAAACAGACCACACCAGGTCTAAACAGACCACACCAGGTCTAAACAGACCACACCAGGTCTACACAGACCACACCAGGTCCAGACAGACCACACCAGGTCCAGACAGACCACACCAGGTCTAAACAGACCACACCAGGTCTACACAGACCACACCAGGACTAAACAGACCACACCAGGTCCAAACAGACCACACCAGGTCTACACAGACCACACCAGGACTAAACAGACAACACCAGGTCCAGACAGACCACACCAGGTCTAAACAGACCACACCAGGTCTAAACAGACCACACCAGGTCTACACAGACCACACCAGGACTAAACAGACCACACCAGGTCCAAAAAGACCACACCAGGTCTAAACAGACCACACCAGGTCCAGACAGACCACACCAGGTCTAAACAGACCACACCAGGTCTAAACAGACCACACCAGGACTAAACAGACCACACCAGGTCCAGACAGACCACACCAGGTCCAAACAGACCACACCAGGTCCAAACAGACCACACCAGGTCTAAACAGACCACACCAGGTCTAAACAGACCACACCAGGACTAAACAGACCACACCAGGTCCAGACAGACCACACCAGGTCCAAACAGACCACACCAGGTCCAGACAGACCACACCAGGTCTAAAAAGACAGCACCAGGTCTACACAGACCACACCAGGTCTACACAGACCACACCAGGTCTACACAGACCACACCAGGTCTACACAGACCACACCAGGTCTACACAGACCACACCAGGACTAAACAGACCACACCAGGTCCAAACAGACCACACCAGGTCTACACAGACCACACCAGGTCTAAACAGACCACACCAGGTCCAGACAGACCACACCAGGTCCAAACAGACCACACCAGGTCCAAACAGACCACACCAGGTCTACACAGACCACACCAGGTCTAAACAGACCACACCAGGACTAAACAGACCACACCAGGTCCAGACAGACCACACCAGGTCCAAACAGACCACACCAGGTCCAGACAGACCACACCAGGTCTAAACAGACCACACCAGGTCTACACAGACCACACCAGGTCTACACAGACCACACCAGGACTAAACAGACCACACCAGGTCCAAACAGACCACACCAGGTCTACACAGACCACACCAGGTCTACACAGACCACACCAGGACTAAACAGACCACACCAGGTCCAGACAGACCACACCAGGTCCAAAAAGACCACACCAGGTCCAGACAGACCACACCAGGTCTAAACAGACCACACCAGGTCTACACAGACCACACCAGGACTAAACAGACCACACCAGGTCCAGACAGACCACACCAGGTCCAAACAGACCACACCAGGTCCAGACAGACCACACCAGGACTAAACAGACCACACCAGGTCCAAACAGACCACACCAGGTCTACACAGACCACACCAGGACTAAACAGACCACACCAGGTCCAGACAGACCACACCAGGTCTAAACAGACCACACCAGGTCTAAACAGACCACACCAGGTCTACACAGACCACACCAGGTCTACACAGACCACACCAGGTCCAAACAGACCACACCAGGTCTACACAGACCACACCAGGTCTACACAGACCACACCAGGTCCAAACAGACCACACCAGGTCCAAACAGACCACACCAGGTCTAAACAGACCACACCAGGTCTACACAGACCACACCAGGTCTAAAAAGACCACACCAGGACTAAACAGACCACACCAGGTCCAGACAGACCACACCAGGTTCAAACAGACCACACCAGGTCCAGACAGACCACACCAGGTCTAAACAGACCACACCAGGTCTACACAGACCACACCAGGTCTACACAGACCACACCAGGTCTAAACAGACCACACCAGGTCCAAACAGACCACACCAGGTCTAAACAGACCACACCAGGTCCAGACAGACCACACCAGGTCTACACAGACCACACCAGGTCTAAACAGACCACACCAGGTCCAAACAGACCACACCAGGTCTAAACAGACCACACCAGGTCCAGACAGACCACACCAGGTCTAAACAGACCACTCCAGGACTAAAAAGACCACACCAGGTCCAAACAGACCACACCAGGTCCAGACAGACCACACCAGGTCTAAACAGACCACACCAGGTCCAAACAGACCACACCAGGTCTAAACAGACCACACCACGTCCAGACAGACCACACCAGGTCTAAACAGACCACACCAGGTCCAGACAGACCACACCAGGTCCAAAAAGACCACACCAGGTCCAAACAGACCACACCAGGTCTACACAGACCACACCAGGTCTAAAGAGACCACACCAGGACTAAAGAGACCACACCAGGTCTAAACAGACCACACCAGGTCCAAACAGACCACACCAGGTCTACACAGACCACACCAGGACTAAACAGACCACACCAGGTCCAGACAGACGACACCAGGTCCAAAACAGACCACACCAGGACTAAACAGACCACACCAGGTCCAGACAGACGACACCAGGTCCAAAAAGACCACACCAGGTCCAGACATGCCACACCAGGTCAAAACAGACCACACCAGGTCTACACAGACCACACCAGGTCTACACAGACCACACCAGGTCTAAACAGACCACACCAGGTCTACACAGACCACACCAGGTCTACACAGACCACACCAGGACTAAACAGACCACACCAGGTCCAAACAGACCACACCAGGTCTACACAGACCACACCAGGTCTACACAGACCACACCAGGACTAAACAGACCACACCAGGTCCAAACAGACCACACCAGGTCTAAACAGACCACACCAGGTCTAAACAGACCACACCAGGTCTACACAGACCACACCAGGTCTAAACAGACCACACCAGGTCCAGACAGACCACACCAGGTCCAGACAGACCACACCAGGTCTAAACAGACCACACCAGGTCTACACAGACCACACCAGGACTAAACAGACCACACCAGGTCCAAACAGACCACACCAGGTCTACACAGACCACACCAGGACTAAACAGACCACACCAGGTCCAGACAGACCACACCAGGTCTAAACAGACCACACCAGGTCTAAACAGACCACACCAGGTCTACACAGACCACACCAGGACTAAACAGACCACACCAGGTCCAAAAAGACCACACCAGGTCTAAACAGACCACACCAGGTCCAGACAGACCACACCAGGTCTAAACAGACCACACCAGGTCTAAACAGACCACACCAGGACTAAACAGACCACACCAGGTCCAGACAGACCACACCAGGTCCAAACAGACCACACCAGGTCCAAACAGACCACACCAGGTCTAAACAGACCACACCAGGTCTAAACAGACCACACCAGGACTAAACAGACCACACCAGGTCCAGACAGACCACACCAGGTCCAAACAGACCACACCAGGTCCAGACAGACCACACCAGGTCTAAAAAGACCACACCAGGTCTACACAGACCACACCAGGTCTACACAGACCACACCAGGTCTACACAGACCACACCAGGTCTACACAGACCACACCAGGACTAAACAGACCACACCAGGTCCAAACAGACCACACCAGGTCTACACAGACCACACCAGGTCTAAACAGACCACACCAGGTCCAGACAGACCACACCAGGTCCAAACAGACCACACCAGGTCCAAACAGACCACACCAGGTCTACACAGACCACACCAGGTCTAAACAGACCACACCAGGACTAAACAGACCACACCAGGTCCAGACAGACCACACCAGGTCCAAACAGACCACACCAGGTCCAGACAGACCACACCAGGTCTAAACAGACCACACCAGGTCTACACAGACCACACCAGGTCTACACAGACCACACCAGGACTAAACAGACCACACCAGGTCCAAACAGACCACACCAGGTCTACACAGACCACACCAGGTCTACACAGACCACACCAGGACTAAACAGACCACACCAGGTCCAGACAGACCACACCAGGTCCAAAAAGACCACACCAGGTCCAGAAAGACCACACCAGGTCTAAACAGACCACACCAGGTCTACACAGACCACACCAGGACTAAACAGACCACACCAGGTCCAGACAGACCACACCAGGTCCAAACAGACCACACCAGGTCCAGACAGACCACACCAGGACTAAACAGACCACACCAGGTCCAAACAGACCACACCAGGTCTACACAGACCACACCAGGACTAAACAGACCACACCAGGTCCAAACAGACCACACCAGGTCTACACAGACCACACCAGGTCTACACAGACCACACCAGGTCTAAACAGACCACACCAGGTCTACACAGACCACACCAGGTCTACACAGACCACACCAGGTCCAAACAGACCACACCAGGTCCAAACAGACCACACCAGGTCTAAACAGACCACACCAGGTCTACACAGACCACACCAGGTCTAAACAGACCACACCAGGACTAAACAGACCACACCAGGTCCAGACAGACCACACCAGGTCCAAACAGACCACACCAGGTCCAGACAGACCACACCAGGTCCAAACAGACCACACCAGGTCCAGACAGACCACACCAGGTCTAAACAGACCACACCAGGTCTACACAGACCACACCAGGTCTACACAGACCACACCAGGACTAAACAGACCACACCAGGTCCAAACAGACCACACCAGGTCTACACAGACCACACCAGGTCTACACAGACCACACCAGGACTAAACAGACCACACCAGGTCCAAACAGACCACACCAGGTCTAAACAGACCACACCAGGTCTACACAGACCACACCAGGTCTACACAGACCACACCAGGTCTAAACAGACCACACCAGGTCCAAACAGACCACACCAGGTCTACACAGACCACACCAGGTCCAAAAAGACAACACCAGGTCTACACAGACCACACCAGGACTAAACAGACCACACCAGGTCTAAACAGACCACACCAGGTCTACACAGACCACACCAGGTCTACACAGACCACACCAGGTCTAAACAGA
>NW_021941526.1:0-28195 GCF_902148855.1 Sphaeramia orbicularis | reverse complement strand
AGATAGATAGATAGATAGATAGATAGATAGATAGATAGATAGATAGATAGATAGATAGATAGATAGATAGATAGATAGATAGATAGATAGATAGATAGATAGATAGATAGATAGATAGACAGATAGACACACTGTAAAAAACAAAAAACAAACAGGAAAAAAAAAAACAGTAAAAAAAAACAGTATTATTCCGGCAGCAGGGGCACTGAAAAAATACTGGAAAATAACAGAAAATAATCATCTCATAAAAATACAGTAATTTTCCATAATTAAAATACAGTTTTTTGCCCTAACTTTACATGAAATTTTGCATATATATATATATATATATACATATATATATATATATATATATATATATATATATATATATATATATATATATATATATGTATATATAAAAACATTTTTTTATTTTTTTATTTTTTTTTTTTTTACTTTTGTTTTTTTACTTTTTAATGTTTAATAAAGAATATTTTCATGTATTAAAACAATCCAATTCCATATATATATATATACATATATATATATATATATATATATATATATATATATATATATATATATATATATATATATAAAATTATTTTTATATATATATATATATATATATATATATATATATATAAAAAATAATTTTCAGTGAGACTCAGTTGTCCAATCCACTGATAAAAACTGTATTTGGACAGTTTATCAGTGCTTATACATGTTATACATTCACAAACATACATTTATTCAACATTTTTGTTGTGAAACCTCCTGTAATTACACAAGATATTTGTCAATGAACAAACAAGTCTGGTTCAACTGACAGAACTAATACTTCTGTTACCGTTAACTGTCAGTAATTTTATCTCATTTTATTATTTTTTTTACAGTATTAAACTTTAAATTAACAGTTTAATTTCATAAATAGAAAATAAATATTTGTGAAATTACGATACATTTGCAAATGTATTTTAACTATTTTTCTGTGAAAAAAGAAAAAAAAAATTCTTTTAAAAAATTTAAATTTTATGGTTATTCAGTTACAGTTTTTTCATGTTATTTATAGGTAATTGGATTGTTTAAATACATGTAAATATTCTATATTAAACATTAAAAAGTAAAAAAAAACATGCAAAATCTCGTGTAAAGTTAGGGCAAAAAACTGTATTTGAATTATGGAAAATTACCGTATTTTTATGAGATGGTTATTTTCTGTTATTTTACAATATTTTTTTGGCGCCCCTGCTGCTGGAATAATACCGTTTTTTTTTTTTTGTTTTTTTTTACAGTGTCGATGGATAAATGTGAGTGGTTGTTGTGATGAACTGGTCGAACCCCCGTGGCCTGCTGGGATACGCCCCCTCCACCCCCCCCCATCCCCACCCCCACCCCCTGTAAACCTTTTTTGTCCAATATTATACATGACAATCACACATTTGCTGGACTTTAAAACTTGTTCAAGTCCAAATCAGTAGAAGTCCAGATGGAACAGAAAATTATAAGATGACGACGACAACGATAAGAAAGCACAGAAATGTCAAGTCAAATATAGTTTTACTTGAATTTCATTGAATACCAACATAACATCTCCTATGTTTGGTCTAATCCGCTGGTGATACAACACACGCCCGTTCTTCGCTGAAGTTACGACATCTTTATTAAAAAAATCTGAAACATGAGACATTTAAGGCGAAGGAGAAACCACATGATCTGTAGGTTTCCAGTTTACACAGACTGATGGAGCTCAAACTTTCCAAATGAACCGGTGGTTGGTTCATACCAGCGCTCCTTTTCAGCTAAACCAGTCTGAAATAAACACCTAAGCTTTGATCAAACAGAACAAATGTTTGAATGTGTACTTGTTCAAATGTGTGTGACAGTAACAGAAACACCCAAATGATTTAACAGTGTGATTCAGTCTGTGTTGACCCAATAAACACTTACTCATACGTGAGCTGTACCGTCTGTTATAAATACATGAACATTAGTCAAATATTGGCCCATGGTTAAGGAGATGCTCATAGGCCCTATCAACACCCACCAGGGGCGGACCTACGGGGGGGGCAGGTGTAGAGCCTTGCCCTCCACCCCACCCCAGCTGCCCCCTAACTTTATGTTCTACGATGACAGACGACAATGCCGGAGGCCACATGACGACAATAGCTTCCAGCCTATTGGCCGGTCAGCTGAAAACTAAAGCACATCAGCTCTATGCCCAAAAGCCTCTGAAAGTATTACAATAAAGGATGAATTCACCGAACAATTAGAATTATAACAATCATTTCTGCACTGGAACAAATTTCTCTCATCTCTACAGTAAAAAAAACTTACAGTAGCTCCTTGTTCTAACAGTTTAAAAGGTCTAACTGTATATTGCAATGCATTATGGGTAAAACATTTTTTGACAGTAACGTCCAGAATTTGTTGACAGTATGACATTGTAAAATCACACAGTGGTTGTGTTTTCACTGGATCCTGACGTGAACGATATAAAGTTTCACTGAGTTTTCTGTGTTCAGTCCATGTATTATACGTCATATAATCTGTCAGTTACCAACAAACATCCAGAGTAGTTTTATATCGGAGTTTTCCTGTTTGACGAAAAAACAATCCCTTTGTGAAGTTGTTGTGTGTAGTTCCGTTGTGTGTGTGTGTGTATGTGTGTGTGTGTGTGTATTTCTCTGTGCTCCTGGATGCAGATCATCTAGGTGTAGATCAGAAAAAAAGCCAAGGTCAGTCTACTCCTTCAACTTCTTCCATATGTACTCGATTACTTCTGTCTGTTATGTGTGAATGTATCTCCGTAAAAGTCTTTAATTAAGTGTGAACGTATCTCTGTACATGTCTTCAGTGTGAGTGTATCTCCGTACAGGTCTTCAGTGTGAGTGTATCTCCGTACAGGTCTTCAGTGTGAGTGTATCTCCGTACAGGTCTTTAGTGTGAGTGTATCTCCGTACAGGTCTTCAGTGTGAGTGTATCTCCGTACAGGTCTTTAGTGAGTGTAGCTCCGTACAGGTCTTCAGTGTGAGTGTATCTCCGTCCAGGTCTTTAGTGAGTGTATCTCCGTACAGGTCTTCAGTGTGAGTGTATCTCCGTCCAGGTCTCCAGAGCCTGTCCTGCCGTCCTCTGCGTCTCCTCTGTCTTCCTCCTCATCTGTCCTTCCGTTCCACTCTGACATAACCCAGTGTCGGTGTCAGGATGCTTTGCTTCCACTTCCACTTATTTCATCTAAACTTTCCACCGTCTGTGACAGTAGCAAAAAGGAATTAGTGGAAAAAACACAGATTTCAACCGTTCAGAAAAGACAGACACGAGTGAAACGGAAGCACGGAGGTTTCTGGGGAAGTGCAGTTTAGTGAAAGCAGACAGAGCTGTGACCGACCTGCAGACAGCAGCCATGAAGAACAGGCCAGTGCAGCGTCAGAATGTCCTGGACTGGACAGGTCCAACACAGAGCAGGAGCAAAAAGGGCCAACAAAACAGATGTAGTTCATAGAAGTTATTATTTGGTTGTACAATACTTTTATTTGTGGATGTTCAACAGTTTTAGATGGATGCATCAAACAACCTGAACATGTCTGTTGTGTTTTGAAACACCAGTGCCCCCCCCACCTGAAGTATAACCATGAACATGTCCATGTTCCCACCACAGACACCAGCGTTCTGAACAGGACTCAGACAGTGTGGAAGTGACAACACAGCAGCAGCAAAAACAAACGCATCCAATCAGACTGAACACATAACTGTTACACAGATATTAAAAGAACAGACAGAAATAACATGTGGAGCACACCTCCAGTCCTGCAGGTGATGATGTTCATGTACTGTTTAGTTTAAGAAAAGTCTGAACAAAACAACTGAAGGATGAAAAAAGAATGAAAAAGAACAGATCTACAACCCACAGAACAGATGTGAGAGGAAAAGACAGTCAGAGGTAATCCAAATTAAACCCACTTCCACCTTAAACCCACTTCCACCTTAAACCCACTTCTGTTGTGTTTCTGTCACTGGAGCTCATCTGATATTCTGTTACTCTGTCAAATTCAAATGTATCTCATAAGTAATAGATTACACTAAATAGTGTCGTCTCCAGCCTGAACATTCAGTCTGAGCAGAGAACGAATGAGTGAGTTACAGAGAGAGAGGACACCTGGACCACAGCTGGTACTGGACACCTGGACCACAGCTGGTACCAGAACACCTGGACCACAGCTGGTACTGGACACCTGGACCACAGCTGGTACTGGACACCTGGACCACAGCTGGTACCAGAACACCTGGACCACAGCTGGTACTGGACACCTGGACCACAGCTGGTACTGGACACCTGGACCACAGCTGGTACTGGACACCTGGACCACAGCTGGTACCAGAACACCTGGACCACAGCTGGTACTGGACACCTGGACCACAGCTGGTACTGGACACCTGGACCACAGCTGGTACCAGAACACCTGGACCACAGCTGGTACAGAACACCTGGACCACAGCTGGTACCAGAACACCTGGACCACAGCTGGTACTGGACACCTGGACCACAGCTGGTACTGGACACCTGGACCACAGCTGGTACCAGAACACCTGGACCACAGCTGGTACTGGACACCTGGACCACAGCTGGTACTGGACACCTGGACCACAGCTGGTACCAGAACACCTGGACCACAGCTGGTACTGGACACCTGGACCACAGCTGGTACTGGACACCTGGACCACAGCTGGTACCAGAACACCTGGACCACAGCTGGTACTGGAACACCTGGACCACAGCTGGTACTGGACACCTGGACCACAGCTGGTACTGGACACCTGGACCACAGCTGGTACCGAACACCTGGACCACAGCTGGTACTGGACACCTGGACCACAGCTGGTACCAGAACACCTGGACCACAGCTGGTACTGGACACCTGGACCACAGCTGGTACCAGGACACCTGGACCACAGCTGGTACTGGACACCTGGACCACAGCTGGTACTGGACACCTGGACCACAGCTGGTACTGGACACCTGGACCACAGCTGGTACCAGAACACCTGGACCACAGCTGGTACTGGACACCTGGACCACAGCTGGTACCGAACACCTGGACCACAGCTGGTACTGGACACCTGGACCACAGCTGGTACCAGAACACCTGGACCACAGCTGGTACTGGACACCTGGACCACAGCTGGTACCAGGACACCTGGACCACAGCTGGTACTGGACACCTGGACCACAGCTGGTACTGGACACCTGGACCACAGCTGGTATCAGAACACCTGGACCACAGCTGGTACAGAACACCTGGACCACAGCTGGTACCAGAACACCTGGACCACAGCTGGTACTGGACACCTGGACCACAGCTGGTACTGGACACCTGGACCACAGCTGGTACCAGAACACCTGGACCACAGCTGGTACTGGACACCTGGACCACAGCTGGTACCAGAACACCTGGACCACAGCTGGTACCAGAACACCTGGACCACAGCTGGTACTGGACACCTGGACCACAGCTGGTACTGGACACCTGGACCACAGCTGGTACCAGAACACCTGGACCACAGCTGGTACAGGACACCTGGACCACAGCTGGTACTGGACACCTGGACCACAGCTGGTACCGGACACCTGGACCACAGCTGGTACCGAACACCTGGACCACAGCTGGTACTGGACACCTGGACCACAGCTGGTACCAGAACACCTGGACCACAGCTGGTACTGGACACCTGGACCACAGCTGGTACTGGACACCTGGACCACAGCTGGTACCGGACACCTGGACCACAGCTGGTACCAGAACACCTGGACCACAGCTGGTACCGAACACCTGGACCACAGCTGGTACCGGACACCTGGACCACAGCTGGTACCGGACACCTGGACCACAGCTGGTACAGAACACCTGGACCACAGCTGGTACCAGAACACCTGGACCACAGCTGGTACTGGACACCTGGACCACAGCTGGTACTGGACACCTCGACCACAGCTGGTACCAGAACACCTGGACCACAGCTGGTACTGGACACCTGGACCACAGCTGGTACTGGACACCTGGACCACAGCTGGTACCAGAACACCTGGACCACAGCTGGTACTGGACACCTGGACCACAGCTGGTACTGGACACCTGGACCACAGCTGTTACAGAACACCTGGACCACAGCTGGTACAGGACACCTGGACCACAGCTGGTACTGGACACCTGGACCACAGCTGGTACTGGACACCTGGACCACAGCTGGTACCAGAACACCTGGACCACAGCTGTTACAGGACACCTGGACCACAGCTGGTACCAGAACACCTGGACCACAGCTGGTACCAGGACAACTGGACCACAGCTGGTACCAGAACACCTGGACCACAGCTGGTACCAGAACACCTGGACCACAGCTGGTACCAGGACACCTGGACCACAGCTGGTACCTGGACACCTGGACCACAGCTGGTACTGGACACCTGGACCACAGCTGGTACAGAACACCTGGACCACAGCTGGTACTGGACACCTGGACCACAGCTGGTACAGGACACCTGGACCACAGCTGGTACCAGAACACCTGGACCACAGCTGGTACCAGAACACCTGGACCACAGCTGGTACAGGACACCTGGACCACAGCTGTTACAGGACACCTGGACCACAGCTGGTACCAGAACACCTGGACCACAGCTGGTACAGAACACCTGGACCACAGCTGGTACCGGACACCTGGACCACAGCTGGTACCAGAACACCTGGACCACAGCTGGTACAGGACACCTGGACCACAGCTGGTACCAGAACACCTGGACCACAGCTGTTACAGGACACCTGGACCACAGCTGGTACCAGAACACCTGGACCACAGCTGGTACAGAACACCTGGACCACAGCTGGTACCGAACACCTGGACCACAGCTGTTACAGGACACCTGGACCACAGCTGGTACCAGAACACCTGGACCACAGCTGTTACAGAACACCTGGACCACAGCTGGTACTGGACACCTGGACCACAGCTGGTACTGGACACCTGGACCACAGCTGGTACCAGAACACCTGGACCACAGCTG
The DNA here is from genome assembly GCF_902148855.1 of Sphaeramia orbicularis. Classification (NCBI taxonomy): domain Eukaryota; kingdom Metazoa; phylum Chordata; class Actinopteri; order Kurtiformes; family Apogonidae; genus Sphaeramia; species Sphaeramia orbicularis. The sequence goes on along the minus strand of NW_021941526.1, from coordinate 21,153 downwards.
GTACTGGACACCTGGACCACAGCTGGTACCAGAACACCTGGACCACAGCTGTTACAGGACACCTGGACCACAGCTGGTACCAGAACACCTGGACCACAGCTGGTACCAGGACAACTGGACCACAGCTGGTACCAGAACACCTGGACCACAGCTGGTACTGGACACCTGGACCACAGCTGGTACAGGACACCTGGACCACAGCTGGTACCAGGACACCTGGACCACAGCTGGTACCAGAACACCTGGACCACAGCTGGTACCAGGACACCTGGACCACAGCTGGTACCGAACACCTGGACCACAGCTGGTACCAGGACAACTGGACCACAGCTGGTACCAGAACACCTGGACCACAGCTGGTACAGGACACCTGGACCACAGCTGGTACTGGACACCTGGACCACAGCTGGTACCGAACACCTGGACCACAGCTGTTACAGGACACCTGGACCACAGCTGGTACCAGGACACCTGGACCACAGCTGGTACAGGACACCTGGACCACAGCTGGTACCGGAACACCTGGACCACAGCTGGTACCGGAACACCTGGACCACAGCTGGTACCTGGACACCTGGACCACAGCTGGTACTGGACACCTGAGCCACAGCTGGTACCAGAACACCTGGACCACAGCTGGTTCAGGACACCTGGACCACAGCTGGTACCAGAACACCTGGACCACAGCTGTTACAGAACACCTGGACCACAGCTGGTTCAGGACACCTGGACCACAGCTGGTACCAGAACACCTGGACCACAGCTGTTACAGGACACCTGGACCACAGCTGGTACCAGAACACCTGGACCACAGCTGGTACAGGACACCTGGACCACAGCTGGTACCAGGACACCTGGACCACAGCTGGTACAGGACACCTGGACCACAGCTGGTACAGAACACCTGGACCACAGCTGGTACAGAACACCCGGACCACAGCTGGTACCAGAACACCTGGACCACAGCTGGTACAGGACACCCGGACCACAGCTGGTACAGAACACCTGGACCACAGCTGGTACCGGAATACCTGGACCACAGCTGGTACCGGAATACCTGGACCACAGCTGGTACCAGAATACCTGGACCACAGCTGGTACCTGGACCACAGCTGGTACAGAACACCTCGACCACAGCTGGTACAGAACACCTGGACCACAGCTGGTACTGGGACACCCGGACCACAGCTGGTACAGAACACCTGGACCACAGCTGTTACAGGACACCTGGACCACAGCTGGTACCAGAACACCTGGACCACAGCTGGTACCAGAACACCTGGACCACAGCTGGTACCAGAACAGCTGGACCACAGCTGGTACCAGAACACCTGGACCACAGCTGGTACAGAACACCCGGACCACAGCTGGTACCAGAACACCCGGACCACAGCTGGTACAGAACACCTGGACCACAGCTGGTACCAGGACACCTGGACCACAGCTGGTACCGGAATACCTGGACCACAGCTGGTACCGGAATACCTGGACCACAGCTGGTACCTGGACCACAGCTGGTACAGAACACCTCGACCACAGCTGGTACAGAACACCCGGACCACAGCTGGTACAGGACACCTGGACCACAGCTGGTACTGGGACACCCGGACCACAGCTGGTACAGAACACCTGGACCACAGCTGGTACCAGAACACCTGGACCACAGCTGGTACAGGACACCTGGACCACAGCTGGTACCAGAACACCTGGACCACAGCTGGTACAGAACACCTGGACCACAGCTGGTACTGGACACCTGGACCACAGCTGGTACCAGAACACCTGGACCACAGCTGGTACAGAACACCTGGACCACAGCTGTTACAGGACACCTGGACCACAGCTGGTACAGGACACCTGGACCACAGCTGGTACCGGAATACCTGGACCACAGCTGGTACCAGAACACCTGGACCACAGCTGGTACCAGAACAGCTGGACCACAGCTGGTACCGGAATACCTGGACCACAGCTGGTACCAGAACACCTGGACCACAGCTGGTACCAGAACAGCTGGACCACAGCTGGTACCAGAACACCTGGACCACAGCTGGTACCAGAACAGCTGGACCACAGCTGGTACCAGGACCCATGGTGCAGAAAGTGAAGTAGTGTCAGTGGTGCAGGAGTCCAGAGGATACACCCAAACCCAGCTGACAGAATAATCAGGTCATCACTTCTACTGGACCATGAGCATTTCCAGCACCACGTTCTCTGGTTTTCCATATGTCACGTCCAGACCAGATCCAGGTCCATGGTGCACTCGGACTGTGTCCGAGGTGAGCTTATGAAAATATGAACGGTCAAGGGTGACACATTAGCATTAGGAAAATATTGACATTTACAGACTATTCTCATAATAAAATATGAAGAAGGTTAAAATAATGTTTTAAGGAAAGAACAAAGTTCAGTTTCACCAACAGAGCAGATCGACTGCAGTCTGTGAGTTGGGTTCATAATAAGCTGAGGCCTAATATTCTGGAAACTGTGCTCATTCATCTGAACATGTGTCAGTTTTACATGGTTGTTCAGGGACAGTGGAAAAGGGACTCATGATACACACTGTGGAAAAAAAACAGTATTATTCCAGCAGCAGGGGTGTGAAAAAATACTGTAAAATAACAGAAAATATCCATCTCATAAAAATATGGTAATTTTCCATAATTCAAATACAGTTTTTGCCCTAACTTTACATGAGATTTTGCATATTTTTTTTTACTTTTTAATGTTTAATAAAGAATATTTACATGTATTTAAACAATCCAATTACCTATAAATAACATGAAAAAACTGTAACTGAATACACTGAACATTTAGTTGTTTTTTCTCAGCAGACACTACGTCAGTTGTTTTGAAACCAAACATATACTGATGTCATAATCATACCTAACACTATTATCCATACCTTTTCACAAACTTTGGCCCATATGAGTAATCAGGAAAGCAAACGTCAAAGAGTGTGTGATTTGCTGAATGCACTCGTCACACCAAAGGAGATTTCAAAAATAGTTGGAGTGTCCATAAAGACTGTTTATAATGGAAAGAAGAGAATGACTATGAGCAAAACTATTACCAGAAAGTCTGGAAGATACTATTAAAGAAGAATGGGAGAAGTTGTCACCCCAATATTTGAGGAACACTTGCGCAAGTTTCAGGAAGCGTGTGAAGGCAGTTATTGAGAAAGAAGGAGGACACATAGAATAAAAACATTTTCTATTATGGACATTTTCTTGTGGCAAATAAATTCTCATGACTTTCAATAAACTAATTGGTCATACACTGTCTTTCAATCCCTGCCTCAAAATATTGTACATTTTGCTTCCCCACCCTGTATGTATATATATATATATATATATATATATATATATATATATATATATATATATATATATATATATATATAGTTTATTTATTTATTTATTTATTTATAAGGAATTGGATTGTTTTAATACATGTAAATATTCTTTATTAAACATTAAAAAGTCAAAAAACAAAAAATAAAATAAAATAAAAGCAAAATCTCATGTAAAGTTAGGGCAAAAAACTGTATTTTAATTATGAAAAATTACTGTATTTTTATGAGATGGTTATTTTCTGTTATTTAACTGTATTTTGTCGGTGCCCCTGCTGCTGGAATAATACCGTTTTTTTTATGAGTTGTATAAACCTGATTTGGTATGAATTCAGCTAATAGTTTTACTGCTAAAGTGTAAACAAACAAACAAACAAACAAACAAACAAACAAACAAACAAACAGACCCAATAGCCCTTGCCTCCCCTTCAGGGGGCGGGGTCATAAGGTTACAAAGGTACCCCTGTTAAATAAAAGTCTTTTTTTGTCCAGCAGAGTTAAATCCTGGGTCAGTGGTGGTGGGTTTGGAACGGTCTGGACCTGAAAAGCTGGGCCGGACCCACAAACACTGACTTTAACTGAGCTTCTGCACACAGGACTGGAAGAATGTGCACTGGGGATCTGCTGTGGGTTTGAAATGCATCCATGAAGTGTGCACCTGAGTGCAGTTGGCCCTTGTTTTGCATCAGTAGTTCTGCTGTTCGGGGTATTTTCCAGCCACATACTGACCCATAATGGTCAGATGGTGTGTTTTTAATGAGCACACACAGCTCACTACAATTAAACCAATGTTCATGCTCAATCACTGGAGGGGATTAAGACATCCAGCAGGTTCTTTTCCAGCTCGTCCATGAATAATGCTCGTATAAAAGAAGTGCAATGACAGTCAGGTGACACTTTTTTAATTGGTGCAAACCTTTAGAAGGAGGTTTGTTTGTTTGTCTGTTTTTATTTTGAATATCAGCATTTGTCCCTCTGGTACCCCGTCCACCTAGGCCCTGACTGAGCACCAGGTGTGCCTTTTTCACACACTTATGGAATAATGTCAAAAAATGTTCCTACAGTTTGTTTTTAATTCTTTTACTCTTTTGTCTATTTCATCAACTTGAGCCATAAATAAAAATACCAAATACTCAATAATTGTCAACATTTTTTAACCCTTTAAATGCCGTGTTTTAATGTAAACAAACCTTTTTTTTTTTCGCTGAAAAAAAAAAAACACAGAAAAATTTTTTTTTTTCAATATACTCCATAAAAAGTGGATCACATATTATTAGATTTTTTCATCCTGGTATATGTCAGTGATTAACTCCAACATCGGTTAATTTGCATCATTATTTTTGGTGCTAGGTCAAATGTTCAAAAATACTAGCATCTGTCACCAAGTGTGCGTAAAATGCACACCTATAAATCAAACTGTTAAATGTTATATATGGATTTATTTTTCTGCTCTAATTTGATTTTATTTTTGTAAATCCAGGTCAGTCCTAATCATACAGATCAAATAATCATTCATTTAACATTTTTTTTTTTTTTTTTTTTTTAACCCTTTAAACGGTCTCTTTTCATCATGATGTCACTACATTTTTTGATGCAAAAAACACAAAATATGTTGTTGTTTTTTTTTTTCAAAACACTACATAAAAATTTGTTTAAATATTATTAGATTTTTGCAGCCTGGCATATGTCAATGATTAACAGCAACATTAACGACGTTAATAAATTACTTTAGCCCCTCCCCTCTCAAATGAAGCCCAGATCTCAGTAAAAGCAGGATTTATGCCTTAAAGGCTTTGGATCCAAAACAGTGGTTCTAATGTTAGAAATAGTGTGTTTTATGCACACTGGGCAGACGGATGCTAGTCTGCTCATTTTCTTTTGTTTACAATGTGCACATTTGAGTTGGTGGACAGAATTTAAAGATCATGCAAAAATGAACAACTTTTGAATTCTAACCTTATTTAAATTGTGAAAAATAATATGAAGTTTTTTAACACGAAGTGCAAAGTGTGCATAAAAGGCACACCTGGATACCGGAGGGTTAAGGGCAAAAATTCCAATTCTTGGTTCTGGGCTGAAAATCTATCAGTTTAGGGTCAAATTTTCTCAGGAATCAGAATCTGAAATCAATTATGCAAAATCTCTGGATAAATTGGCTTCATCACTGACAGAACAGTCCAAATCCAACAGAATGGTGGCAGTTTCAAAAACCAATATGACAATGTGGTTGAAAAAAAAACTTGATCTGACTTTAGGAAAGTAAATGGGCCTAAAGAATATAAACTAATTGTAGCCCATGAAGGTGGGCAGAACTAATTCAATTTTGGAGGCTAGATATTGAAAATTGAGTGAATGTAAGTTTTTTTTTTTTTAATTTTTATAATGGTATGTATTTTTGTCACAAACTAAACAATAGATGGGGGTAGTGTTAGTAAAAGTAATGATTTGATAGCTCTAACATTAGAACAGAGTTAATTGTTGGGTAATGCTTTATTCACAACAGAAAAAGAAAGAGAATGGTGTAGAATACATACAGATTTATGAGAATATCAACTCTACATAAACAGATGGGCATTCCATATGAACTCAACAGATTTTAACAACATTTCCCACCTGACCCTCTCAGATTTTTCTACATTTTTACATACTTATACAACACTGTATATGATGGGAAGTCCCAAATTTCAAGGCTTAATTGTAAATAGTTCCAAAGTTCTGAGGATTTGAAGTAGGTAGGGGGTACACCAGACCTGCGACCTGAATGAAGACTTTTAGCCATTTATGGCTAAAATATGGGATTTCTAGAAGCCAGGTGGTCTTGGTGTCTAAATGTAGTCACTTCCTGTCCTTTCACATGGTGTCTTTTCTTTTGTGGTCCTACCTATCCCACATGCTGACACTGACCTGTGCACCTGCAGGTGGGACAGATGTTTGTACTGTTCATCTGCTCACATCTCCTCCACAACAGAACACAGACCTTCAGTTTGCACAGATCCATTCCCTCAGTAGAACAGATAGAACACAGAACATTTACTCTGAATATGAGGAGGAGTTTGTGTGGAATGAGTGGACAACAGGAGCAGGTTCCAGGTTCACCATGGATCACATCTCAGCTTTGTCATTCTCTGTAACATGTAATTACACATGTGAAGTCACTATTGTCCTGTTTCTTCGGCCTATAGACTCTGTGAAATGATTCTGAACATTTCAGACCTCCAGCTCTTGTTGTTCAGAAGTTATAGAAGCTGAAAATAGACCAACATTTACAGTCTGAATTTGGGTCACAATCTTCAGGTAGGCCCTACTTCAAATGGACAGAACTGTGGAACTGTTTACATTTACATTTGATTGACATTTAGGATTTTCCATCATATAGAATGTACCAGAAGGATGTAGAACTGTAGAAACATCTGAGAGGGTCAGGTGGAACCACTGGATGACATTCTATGGAATGACCCAATTATAAGTCCAATTCTTACCCAGAAGCCAAAAGATCCAAACCAAATAGTCCAGGACGTCTTCTGAGGAACTGGCTGATCTGACGTCATTGACTTTGAACTGAAATCACTGAAACTGATCCTGATTCAAAAGGCCAGAGCAGAAGCTCTGCTTCGAAGGTTCAAAGGAAGACAGTTCAGTGAACATTTGACAGCAGCAGCAGGATTAATGTGGGTTTTCAAATTATTTGTCACTGAAAAAGGGTCATTTTTGCCCACTTTTTAGCAAGTTTCCAGAATGTTTTTTTTGCACTGAAATGAAGTATCTGCATTTTTTTTTTTCGCACCAAAATTTAGTATCTGATTTTTTTTTAAACTGAAATTAAGGTCAAGGTCAAGGTTACTTTATTTATACCCACAGGTAGATTTGTTTTGCAGTCTAGGTGATTGCCTTGACATTACAAACAACACATACATTAAACATGTAAGACAGGCACTTGATCACGCTTACAGACAGGACTTTTGTCTGTCTGACAGGACCAAAAGTGCTCAGTGTTCCACCATTCATCTGTACAGCAGCATGGAGAAGTAAATACAATTGGTAAGCTCAAATAAATAAAAACAAAATCCAATAAAACACAATAAAAATCAGAAAAGATAAAAAACAATCCGGGATAAAAACCAGAATAAGAACATACAATTAAAAAAAATTTAAAAATTTGAAGTCACAATAATAATAAATAGAGCAAAAAAATGGAATAAATAACTAAATAAGTTAGTAAAGTGCAATGTCACTGTTTCTTCTTGAGCTCAGTGACGGTGACAGGAACAGCTGTTTTTCTAAACGCTGTGTCCTGAACCTGGGACTAAGAACCTCCGTCCAGAGGAAAGGAGCTGAACTTCACCTGGTAAAGGATGGAGTCATTGTTCAGAACTGACGGAACCATCAGAACCATCAGAACCATCCTCTGGACCTGTTTAGTGGACAGGGAGGAGGGACCAGACTGGGACTGACCAATCAGGTGACAGGACCATCTGACTGTTTGATTCAGTGAGTTTCTCTGAAACTGAGGTCTGAGCGAACCACGGCACCAGACAAAAAGATGAAACAGACTCAGTAAAAGAACGATCAAACCCAGTTCAGATGTTGGGTCCATGTGGAAGTGTTCCAGTGTTCTAAGGCAGTGGAGGCGCTGATGGTCCTGTTCACACACATCTGCAGTTTTCAGTAAAACTCAGTTTTTCATCTATTGTCGTCCCAAAGGTATTTGTCTGAGTGCACTTGCTCTATAGTCTGACCTTTAATTACAGTGACTCTGTGCCTGTCCTGTTTCTTCCTAAACTCGATGATCATATGTTTTGTTTCAGATCAGTTCAGGTGCAGGTGGGACTCCTCACACACTGGACCCAGTCATCAGTGACAGGACTGGACTGGTCTGCCCCTCTGTGAGCAGGCTGACAATGACTGAGTCATCAGCATACTTAATGATGCTCCTGTTTTCACATTCACTCTGACACACATTTGTGTAGAGGATGTAGAAGAATGGAGACAGGACCCAGGCTGGAGGAGAACCAGTGGAGGAGAACACTGGGTCTGACAGAAGCCCATTCATCTTCACTCTGTGACCTGTCTGTTCAAAAGTCTAAAGTCCAGCCCATCAGGTTTTTACTGATCCTAAACTGTTCTAAAAGCCTTTTAATTCAAATGTGGGGCTGGATTGTGTTAAAAGTGGAGGAGAAGTCTATAAATAAAAGCCGTGCAGATGACCTTTACCCTCCACATGTTTAAAAATCCAGTTTCAAAGGGTCAGTGTGGCGTCTTCCACTCCTCTGTTGGGCCTGGATGTGAACTGCATTGGATCCAAGTATCTGATTTTTTTTTTTTTTGCACTGAAATTAAGTATCTGAATTGTTTGTCTCTGAACTCAACTATGTTCATAAATTTAGACGTAAAAAATTCAGGTGCAAAAAATTCAGATACTTAATTTCAGTGCAAATAAAATCAGTGCTGGAAATTCAATGACTTTTATAATTCCAAATCTGATGGGACAGATTTACTTCCATGAAAAAGTCACACAAGGACAAATGATGCACAGTTTTGGATGTTATGTTCTGAAACTACACAATTTTTCCAAAAAATTCAACACAAGACACTGCATGAAAGGTCTACATTTATTCCACAACATTTTTTTCACAGTACTGTCACAATAATGATACTCAAAGTTTCAACCTTGTCATATGTTTAATATGTAACAGGACAGGACAAACATCCTGCCCCCACAGATGAAAGTGTGTGAGGCTTCAGGAGGTGGAGAAAAGGTACATGAGCCTTCAGGTTCACCTTCACTTCCATGGGGGACATGGTTGGAACCGCTCTGTACCCCCAGAGTATGATACGGAGGACAGAAACCGACTAAAGGCCTCTAATCATGAATAGGACTGTGTATCACCAAGAATCTGGTGATATGATACAAATCACAATACTAGGATCATGATATGATATATCACAATATATCATGATACTGTTAAAAAGGCAATTTGTTTGTTTGTTTGTTTTTAAAATGACTATTTCTTTGATGAATTGAATTACAGCAGAAATCTGCACAAATACTAAGGAAGCAAATGTGTGTCATCAGAATGATTGTATTTTGCAATAATTTTTTTTGAATGGTTGTATTTCATAATTTGAATTTTTTTAATAGTTGAATTTTTTTTTTTTTTTTGAATTGTTGAATTTTTACACATAGAGTTTCATATTCTGAATTCAATTATTCAAAAAAAATAGTTTTTTAATTCAATATTCACAAATACGTGTTTCAAATTCAATCTAAAAAAATTCAGTCTAAAAAAAATTTAATATAACATATTGACCACGCAAAACCAGTGGAGTACCGAGCCACTCAATCTAACTTTCACCCAATCATACATCTATTAAATACTATTAAATACAACTGTTTAAAAAAAAAATTAAAAAAAAATACAACTATTCGAAAAAAAATTATTGGAAAATGCAACCATTCGATATCTGATGACACACATTTGCTTTGATAAAATCCTAAACACTTTTGTATTTGATCCCAACAGGGTCTAATGTTCTATCAGCAAATATTCAAACTGTGTTCAAACTGAAATTCTGTTTTCCAGACATTCCAGTTTCAGATCCTGTTCAAATGTTCAGATTCTATTAGTTCACAACTAACATCAGAACAGGATTTGAGTTCAATCCAAACAAAGGAACTAACATTATTGAATAAAAGAGTGTGAAATAAGAAGAAATAAAAGAAAAACAAAAAAGAAAAACAAAATTGAACCTCCACCATATCTGCATTTGAATAAATACCTAAAAATATCCATACAGTACTTTTTAATATCAATACAGTATTGGGAAATGAAATATTGTGATATATTGCAGAACTGATATTTTCTAACAGCCCTAATCCTGACGTTATTCCCTTTCAGCTGATGCTTTAACCTCTGCTCCAAACACCACTTTCTGGGATACTGATGTGCAAAATTTAACTGATGATGGCTGGTACCTCAGTTTCAGGATGCCAACATCAGCATTTCTCCAGCTTTACAATGACCTCTATAAAATGGTAAACAATGTTGAATTTTCACGATGTTACAAATATGGTGTCAACTCAGCATGTGACATACACTGTAAAAAAAATCTGTCATTTAACAGAATTTTCACTGTTTATTTGACAGATTTTTCTTGTATTTTTCAGATACAGGAAAATATCAATGAAATGACAAAAACAGACTGTGATTTTACATGTCAAATGGAAAAGAACAGGAAAAAACTGGAACTGTGAAGAACCAGAAAATTTACATTTTTTAAAAGAATTTTTTTTCTTTTTTCACAGAAAAATACAGTTAAAATACATTTGCAAATGTATCATAATTTCACAAATATTTCTTTTCTATTTTTGAGATCAAACTGTTAATTTAAAGTTTAATACTGTAAAAAAAAAAAAAAAAAAACAGATAAAATTACTGACAGTTAACGGTAACAGAAGTATTAGTTCTGTCAGTTGAACCAGACTTGTTTGTTCATTGACAAATATCTTGTGTAATTACAGGAGGTTTCACAACAAAACTGTTGAATAAATGTATTTTTGTGAATGTATAACATGTATAAGCACTGATAAACTGTCCAAATACAGTTTTTATCAGTGGATTGGACAACTGAGTCTCACTGAAAATTATTTACATATGTATATTTATAGGGAATTGGATTGTTTTAATACATGTAAATGTTCTTTATTAAACATTAAAGAGTCAAAAAAAAAGCAAAATCTCATGTAAAGTTAGGGCAAAAAATTGTATTTTAATTATGGAAAATTACCGTATTATTATGAGATGGTTATCTTCCATTATTTTACAGTATTTTTTGGGCACCACTGCTGCCAGAATAATACCATTTTTTAATGTTTTTTTTCACAGTGTTGCGTTGGGTACTCTTTTGGCGGTCCTGTCCAACTGGGACGGCCGGTGTCATTTAGAATTCTGACCCCATAGAATTGTGACCCCAGGTCACTTTTTTCATATTGAATTGTGACCCCAGGTCACTTTTTTCATATTGAATTGTGACCCCAGGTCACTTTTTTCATATTGAATTGTGACCCCAGGTCACTTTTTTCATATTGAATTGTGACCCCAGGTCACTTTTCTCTTCTGGAAAACTGACCCACTGCATTGAATTTTGACCCTTTATATGAATTTGTACTGTATGTTAATAAAAAATGTTCTAATATATTCCTGCATTATAATAAGCTTAAATATATGTGTATCATTGAATTTTTCAATAGAAATGACTACATTAATTCCTTCATATAGACATTGAAGTAAATAATGTGTTCATTTTAGAGTTGATGGACATCATAGACATGAAATATGCCTGAAATTATGAAAAAATTGTGGAAAAAATAGGTCTTTTATATTTATTTTCTAATCCTACTGTATAATCCACGTTCTGTGTCCCATCGCTGTTCCATCACAGGAGGGCGTTTGTACTGGTTCTCCTCAGCCTTCACAGACCTGACCTCCGATAAACTCACCAGATGAATACAAACTGTTCAGATGTTGTGAGGTATGCTGGCAGAGTTTAACCTCTGTCCACTTTGAATTCTCCATCCCTGCTGCCATACTCCATTTTCAGAAGGGGTTCTGCTGCCGTTCACCACATTTCTGCTGCTAGCAGATGACGCTACAATGTGAAGGCTGCATTTACAATTATGTATCGGCACTTTTCACACACAATGGCACCACGGGTACAATGCCGCTAGTATATACATGTTAATGTAGTAATATTTGTCCCAAACACTGATGCTGAGTGGGTGTAAACAGACGACAGTAAAGTGTATGGGATGAAAATATCTGTATTTGGAGTCAATAACAGGTGTTTGTCACACATTCACACATGTTTCTAATATCATGTGTTTGTACATTTGTGCAAATGCATGATTGGTCCTACATCTGTGTGCTTTTCATAACAGACTTTTTTTGTTTATGTATACTTTAAAGGTGCTGGAGACTTTGGAGACCAGTCTGTCCTCAGGTCTGTCCATCCTCAGTCCTCTCCTCAGTTTCATTGGTCTGTTGGTCTGTCTGTCATTCCTCACAGTGAACAGTTTCTTAGTTCCATCCACCACAAACAGTCCATGTGTTTACAGACAGAGAACACTGGGAGGGAACTGGGCATCTGAGGAATTTTGTTGCGACGTGCATTGTGGGAAATGGAAATACTGAGCTGAGCTGAGCTGGTTCCACGTAGTGGAAATGTGGCATTATTGTCAGTGGGTCACTATTCCATGGGGGGGGGGGTCAGAATTGTATAACAGAGAACAGACCCGGGGGTCACTTTTCCAGGGGGGGTCCCTTTTCTACCTGACACCGGAGGAGCTCCTCCCCACAGTAGTCCAACATTTCCCGCCCATCAGGTCCGGCTGCAGCGTCCACGCCGTCGGACGACAGCGGAGGTTTGGACGGTAGGAGAGGACCAGGCCGAGTTCACAAAGAGGAGAAAGGCCCGTCCACAAAACTCCCACATTCAAGTGTTTTCTCTGAAAACCTCCGAGACACTTGAGATAAGTTTTCACCCTGAGACGCATCACAATGTCTTCCCTGTCCTCCTGCCCCCCCAGCCCAGCAGCAGCGCCTACAGGGAAGTCCACGACCTGAGCAGTTGGTGGGTGGTGGACGGCCCAGGCACACAACTGCAAAGGAAAAGCATCCCCACAATCCTCTGCCTCTGCCAAAGTTAACATACACCAGGGGATTTGGTATCAAAGTTTCCAATATTTGGCTCCACAAACACAAACGCCACTAGGAAAACACCAGCCTCGGAGTTCCCTGCTGTCTATTCAAATAGAAAAGGTTTAATTATGAACATTGGGGAAATCAAAGTGCTCTGCCTCGGGTACTTTGCACCAGGCTCCCTCCCACGCTTGAAAGCATAGCTCAGAGTCTTTTACCAACATTCCAACTCTGCTCACTTTCACCGTTGTCATCCCGCTCCGTAGGCCAGTGTTTCCTCATCTCAGCTTCATTTATGTACGCCGAACACAAACATAAATGCAACACTTTTGTTTTTACTCCCATTTTTCATGAGCTGAACTCAAAGATCTAAAACACAGGTGTCAAACATGCGTCCAGGGGGTCAAAACCGTCCCACCGAAGGGTTCAATCTGGCCCCTGGGACCAATGTGTGAAATGCAAAAATTACAATGAAGATATTGACAATCAAGGATGTTAGAATCATGTTAGTTCAGTTCCACATTCAGCTAAATCTGATCTGCAGTGGGCCCAACCAGTAAAATAAGACAGAATAATATAGAAATAATGTCAACTCCAAACTTTTCTCTATGTTTTAGAGCGAAAAAAGTAAATTTACATTATGAAAAGGTTTACATCTACAAACTATCCTTTCAAAACATGTGAATAACATGAACAAACTGAAATAATCAGTGTAATTTTAACACTATTCTGCCTCAGTTTATCATTTGCACATGCACATTAGAACTTACAGATCACAGTGGATCTACAAACACACAAAACATTTAATAACAGACAGAATATTGTTAAAATTGTACTGACTTCTCTTAACACATTTCAGGTTATTTGCATTTGTTCAGGTTATTCAGATATTTTTGCGAAATTCTACTTTGTTTTAGTGTAAATACATGAAAACGTTTACATTTCCAAACAGAAACATTGTCAGTTGTCATTATTTCTCTGTTATTCTGACAGTATTTGACTGGTCCTGTCCACTGCAGACTGAACTGGTCTGAATGTGGAACCTGAACTAAAAGGATTGTTCATATTTTAGTGGAATTTTTTCGTTTCACGAACTCATCCCCAGGGCCGGACTGGACCCTTTGGTCAGCCGGATTTGGCCCCCGGGACGCATGTTTGACACCTGTGGTTTAGGTCATTTCAGACTAAAACTGATCAGACCAGTAAAATACTATCATAATACTCTTTGTTGTACTGTAAAAAAAAAGTTACATTACACAAGAATAGTTACATTTACAGACTAGCCTTTTATAAAAAAAAAAAAAAAAGTGAATATCTGAAATGTCTTCAGAGAAGTATGTGGAATTTTACCAATATTCTACGTGTTATTAAATGTTTTGTGTATGTGTAGATCCACTGTGATCTGTCAGTTGTCATGTACATGTGGAAATGATAAACTGAGGCAGAATAGTGTTAACATTGCACTCATTTTTGTTAGGAATTTTCAGGTTGTTCATACGCTACAAACAAAAAGTTGGGGATATTTTGAATTTTTGGGCTGTTTTTTTTTCAGTTGGGATTCATGCACAGCGCTTCTTACTTTTTTGTGTGTGAAATGAATTAAAACATATTTTTTTTAAATGACCATAGTTTTATTTACAAATGACAAAAATGACAAAAAAATGACCCAAAAAAAAAAAAAAGAAAAATTCTTAACTTTTCATTTGTAGTGTATTTGTTCATGTTATGTTTGAGTACAATTTGTAGTGTAAACATTTTCATTACGGAATTTTACTTTTTTCACTCACAAGTTTGTATCCTATTATTTATATTATTTTTCTGGTCCAGCCCACTTTAGATCATCTCAGGCTGAATGTGGAACTGAACTGAACTGAACTGAGTGTGACAGACCTGCTCTCAGACTTTTTCTGTGTACACACAAGGTTTATTTCTCTCAAATACTGTTCACAAATCTGTCTAAATTTGTGTTCGTGAACACTTCTCAATCTGTGTATCATTCATTCATTCGTTTTTCAATTCAAAACCAAAAATCAAAAAACAAAAAAACTCTCGTTTTTTTTGTTTTTCATTTTCAAAACCAGAATGAAAAATTGATAATGGTTTGTTTTTCCATTTCCCGATTTTGTGCTCAAATGAAAAATGGAAAAAATAGATAATGACCGTTTTATCCGATTTTGCTATTTTCAATATAGTTCAGTTTTCTGACCCAGAAGTAGTCGTTACAAGGGAAAAAATAAACAAACGGAATTTTCGGAATTAACAAGATACTGTTTTCTGAAAAAAATTAAATTTGGCTTTGTTTTACTGGATTAATTCAGAAAAATAGAGCCAAATGTATTTTTTGTGTGAATGCAACACGCTTCTGTACGTATCAAACAGCTGCTTAATGATAGCAAAATATTCCTCCAGTCCGACCATGATTCCATTTGTTTATTTTTTTCCGTAGTAACGACTACTTCTGGGTCAGAAAACTGTACTATATTGAAAATAGCAAAATTGGATGAAACGGTTGTTATCGTTTTTTTTTCCATTTTTCATTTGAGGACAAAATCAGGAAAAACAAACCGTTATCAGTTTTTCATTCTGGTTTTGAAAATGAAAAACAAAAAAAAACGATTTTTTTTTTTTTTTTTGTTTTTTGACTTGGTTTTAAATTGAAAAACAAATGAACAAATGATACATGGATTCTTCTCCTTTGCTGAGATAATCCCTCCTCCTCACAGCTGTGGCAGATCCAGATGCTGATTGGACAGCAGGATTATTGCACAGCTGTGCCTTAGGCTGGACACAATAAAAGGAAGGCCACTCTAAAATGGGCACTTTTATCACACAGCACAATGCCACAGATGTCACCAGTTTGGAGGGAATATGCACTGGTCATGTGACTTCAGGAATGTCCAGCAGAGCTTCTGCCTGTGAACTGAATGTTCATTTCTGGACCATCAGCCGTCTGCAAAGGGGTTTCACAGAATTCATGAAGAAGACTGTGTGAGGAAAATATATGGAAGTAAATCTGTGTCATCAGATTTTGAATTATAAAAGCCATTGAATTTCTAGCACTGATTTGTTTGTTTTTTTGCACTGAAATTAAGTATTTGATTTTTTTTTTTTTTTTTTGGCATTGAAATAAAGTATTTGAATTGTTTGTCTCTGAATTCAATTCTGAATTTGTTCATAAATTTAGAATTTAAAAACTGCAAAAAATTCAAATACTTAATTTCAGAGCAAAAAAATTCAGCACTAGAAATTCAGTGGCTTTGATAATTCAAAATGTGATGACACAGATTTACTTCCGTAAAAATGGTGCTCACACCAAATACTGATTGGTTTTCTGACCCCCCTGGACCCCCCCAAACAGTAAAAGTGCCCATTTTAGAGTGGCCTTCCTTTTATTGTGTCCAGCCTAAGACACAGCTGTGCAATACTCCTGCTGTCCAATCAGCATCTGGATCTGCCTCAGCTGTGAGGAGGAGGGATTACCTCAGCAAAGGAGGACAGGGCATCTCATTTTTGAGACTTCTTTTCCGATCAAGTTTGTAATTTGACCAGTAAATCTCCTACATATTTGTAACTCCCAAACAAATTTCGGCCCAATCCCTACAGTTTTAGACCCCCCCCCCCCCCCCCCCCCATCTTTAGGGTGCCCGTCAGCCCAGTGCAGAAAAACCATTTTTAATGGAAAATCCTGCCTTTGTGGGTTAGTTCTGCCAGATCTGCTCATGTAAATGTCATATTAGAGGTTTTGGGGATGGAACTGTCGTTTATGAAGGTCTACAGTCATGTACAGGTCAAAGGTCACAGGATTTTAGACAAGGTCATCTGACACTGAAAAATGGGTCCAATCCCAGGTTTGTGCAGATTTCTTTCTGTCCTAGTCTGATTTGACAGATCTGCACTCAGAACATCTGATCCTACAGTACCCATCTGGTACCCTCCATCTGATCCTACAGTACCCATCTGGTACCCTCCATCTGATCCTTCAGTACCCATCTGGTACCCTCCATCTGATCCTTCAGTACCCATCTGGTGCCCTCCATCTGATCCTACAGTACCCATCTGGTACCCTCCATCTGATCCTTCAGTACCCATCTGGTACCCGCCATCTGATCCTGCAGTACCCATCTGGTACCCTCCATCTGATCCTGCAGTACCCATCTGGTACCCTCCATCTGATCCTGCAGTACCCATCTGGTACCCTCCATCTGATCCTGCAGTACCCATCTGGTACCCTCCATCTGATCCTGCAGTACCCATCTGGTACCCTCCATCTGATCCTGCAGTACCCATCTGGTACCCTCCATCTGATCCTGCAGTACCCATCTGGTACCCTCCATCTGATCCTACAGTACTCATCTGGTACCCTCCATTTTCTGCACTTCAGCAGGTACCCACAAATGCAGGATTTTCCATTAAAAATGGGTTTTTTGCACTGGGCTGACGGGCACCCTAAAGATGGCAGTGGGGTGGGGGGAGGGGGGGGGGTACTAAAACTTCATGGATTGGGCTGAAATTTTTTGGGGAGTTACTGAAATATAAGAGATGAAGTGGACAAATGAAGAACTGGGTCAGAAAAGAAGTCCCAAAAATGGGACGCCCTAAAGGAGAAGTGTTCACTAACACAGATTTAGACAAATTCATGAATGATATTTGAGAGAAACAGGCCTTTTGTGTCCATAGAAAAAGTCTGAGATTGTTGAGTTCAGCTCATGAAAAGTGGAGCAGAAACACAAGTGTTGCATGAATGTTTGTGTTCAGCGTAGTTCAGAGGAAGCAGAGCCAGAACACATGAATGTGGAAAAGGGGGAACATTTCTGTCATGTTATTTGTCCACTCAGGGCATTTGTGATATTTGATCCTGTATGTAAGATTTATGACCCCCCACACACACACACACACACACACACACACACACACACACACACACACACACACACACACCCTCTCCCCTTTCACTTTTATCTCCACTCCAAATCCTTCTGATTGCCTTTGCCCTCAGGCTAACGAGGCTTGGCTAGCCCAGCTAATCAGTAAAGGCTGAATGCTAATGTGAAATATTAAGAACTGTCAGCTTCAGTCTGCAGGAGAACATGATCCCATACGAGGGTCAACATGTGGAGAAGGGCCCAGCGTCAGGACGGCTGCAGGTAAACACTGGACCATGTGTGCAGCGTCACACAGACACTGACTGATGGTCCGTTCACATTCCATTAGCCCTGTTTTTAAAGTGGGTTTGTTGTGTGGTCGAATAATCTGTCATATGCAGTCATTCAAGTGCAGAACACACACACACACACTGTAAAAAAAAAAACAAAAAAAGAAAGTAAAACAAATGGTATTATTCCGGCAGCAAGGGTGCCGAAAAAATACTGTAAAATAACAGAAAATAACCATCTCCTAAAAATACAGTAATTGTCCATAATTCAAATGCAGTTTTTTGTCCGAACTTTACATGAGATTTTGCTTCTTTTTTTTTTTTTTGACTTTTTAATGTTTAATGAAGAATATTTACATGTATTAAAACAATCACATTATACATTATATATATATATATATATATATATATATATATATATATATATATATATATATATATATATATAATTTTTCAGTGAGACTCAGTTGTCCAATCCACTGATAAAAACTGTATTTGGACAGTTTATCAGTGCTTATACATGTTATACATTCACAAAAATACATTTATTCACCATTTTTGTTGTGAAACCTCCTGTAAGTACACTCTTTTATGTTTACCTTTTACACCCTTCTGTTATTTGCACTTTGCACTTTTCTGTGTTATTTGCACTCTATGTTTACTTGCACTGTGGGGCCTTACCGTCCAGTAGTTTCACCTCTCTCTGTATATAATGTACAGCAGGGACGTGCACAGGATTATAGAGGGGCAGGGGCTCAAAGTCACAAAAGGGCAGTATGTGTACGCCAAATTTTTTTCAGGCCTTAATAACACAATATGTGGCTTAATGTACAATTAATAAAGTAGCCATAGATAACAACAGCAACAGAGCTGTGTATATTGTGTAGCTGTGAGTGATGCAGTTGCTGTTTCTCTTGTGCCATCAAATTATTGTCAAAATGTATCCTAATACTGAGGTTTGGAGGACACGCAATTCAGCTGCAGTTCTAAAAAGCAATAAAACATTGGCTTTTTATCAGGCTATATATTGTTGAAGATAAAGATTGTAACACATGAACATTCAACTGTGAAACATTGAACATTGACAAAAATATAGAAATAAATACAAGAAAAACAGTCCTGTTTAGTCTGTAGTTCAGCCTGCATGCCTACAGGACTGCAGTCAACATGTTGATCTCAATGATTTGTTGTTGATAAAGCATAGCTAACATAGTCTGAGACCTGAGATTAGCTACACTAGAACAATTGCACCAGAACAGCTACACTAGAACAATTGCACCAGAACAGCTACACTAGAACAATTGCACCAGAACAGCTACACTAGAACAATTACACCAGAACAGCTACACTAGAACTAGAACAATTTCCTGACTCCCCAAAACCGAGTCATAACTTCCAAACAGGTAAGCTAAGACTAATATGATATTTTTCCCAAGGTGCACATTAACGCCGCTTTCATTTAAAAAAATAAATAAATAGTCCAGGCTACACATGAAACAGTCCTACTGTGACTGCTGTTGGAGTTTCTGTTCCTACTGGAGAAACAGTCACAGCAGCAGAGGCACAATAAACTGAATATCTGGAAACAAACGTAAATTGTCAGTAAAATCAAGTGGAGTGAATGATTCCTCCTGTTTCCGATTCAATACATTCAACTAATTTTAGAGAGGGGGGGGGCTTGATAAGCCACAAAGGTTGAAGTCAGTCCACTGTCCCGTCTCATCTGTGCAGGGACTACACAGTGGACATGTGACCAAGGACTGTACCTCTCGCTCTCTCTCTCTCTCTCTCTCTTTCTCCATACATGCATGTGCGCGTGCAGCATAGGGAAGCCCCGCCCCTCAGTCAGAGACAGCGGACAGAGAAGCGTCATCAGACTCAACACATGCACGCACTATAACAAGGAAATGCGTACGGTAGATAACCGTGGCGTTTTTATACAGCCATTTTCTTTTAAAAATAAAAAGGGCACTTTTTCTACGATGCAAAAAGGGCAGGGGCTCAAGCCCCCTTTGGGCCCTATGTATGCACGTACCTGATACATGGCAGAACTGACAATAAAGATGACTTTGACTTTGACTAATTACACAAGATATTTGTCAGTTAACAAACAAGTCTGGTTCAACTGACAGAACACATACTTCTGTTACAGTTAATTGTCAGTAATTTTATCTCATTTTATTATTATTATTATTATTATTTTTTTTTTTTTTACAGTATTAATCTTTAAATTAACAGTTTAATCTCATAAATACAGAAGAAATATTTGTGAAATTACTACACATATGCAAATGTATTTTAACTGTATTTTTCTGTGAAAAAAGAAAACAATTCTTTTAAAAAATTTCATTGTTATGGTTCTTCACAGTTCCAGTTTTTTCCTGTTCTTTTCCATTTGACATGTAAAATCACAGTCTGTTTTTGTCATTTCATTGATACTTTTCTGTATCTTAAAAAATACAGGAAAAATCTGTCAAATAAACAGTGAAAATTCTGTTCAATTACAGATTTTTTTTTTTTTTTTTACAGTGTACAGTCCCTGTCCACTAGGTGCACATAATAACTGCTGTTCTCTTTTACTTACACTTAACGTAAACATAGATTATGACAATTTACAGTGATGCAATTAATCAAAAGATTTCAGTGCAAAAGGGTTGGCGGCCCTGTAAGGATCTGACCATGGTTTGAAGCTGACAGTGTGTCATGTACTTGACCTTCGCAGAAGTGCCAGTCAGTGTGTGACGTCATCTTACATTTTCATTGCTTTGCAGCTCTTTATGAAAGTGCATTTAGAGCTGATGTAGCTATAATAGCTGAAACTGAAAATACATTTGCATTACATTCAAGGTTCTACTAGTTTGGGATTTTTAATTAGAGTTTAGCTTTATTTAGCTTTGACTTTTTTTCTCTAATTCAGTTAGTTTTAATTAGTTTTTAGAGCAGGTTTGATACTT
>NW_021941525.1:433659-451159 GCF_902148855.1 Sphaeramia orbicularis | reverse complement strand
CTGAAGACAAACACTTTCAGTGACACTAGTTTAATGAAGGAAAGGATCTGAAGTGCAGTCAGCATTCAGCTAGAAAGCTGAAACATGAAGAACAATATTTGTTTGAAACAAATAGGAACAAGTTTGGATTAATCATGAACCCACATCTGCCAAAAAGTCATACCCCCCCCCCCCCCCACACACACACACACACACCAAAGGGGAAGCAAAGGGTGTTGTTTGTTTGTTTGTTTACACTTTAGCAGCAAAACTATTGGTTGAATTCAGACCAAACTGGATTCATAGATTTTCAGTGATTTTTTTAATGAATTTTTTTGAATCTTTTTTTTCTCCCATTTACAGATAATGGGTGAAATTTCAAATGTCTATAAAACATCAATTTTGTTTCCATTTTCTTCAAACTTGGCACAAATATAGAGGTGATGGATATGACATCAGCACACACAGACATGATGACATCAGCTGGAGCCATGACAAAATAACATCCAGTGTGTGTGTGTGTGTGTGTGTGTGTGTGTGTGTGTGTGTGTGTGTGTGTGTGTATACAATGTGCTTTTCAGAATTATACAACAAGGTGAACAAGAAATGGGTTTGCAGTTCTGCAGCAATGGAGGTTGATCAAGTCTGGAAAGTTGGTGGTTCAATTCCTGCAGGTGTCCCAGTGTTTGTGAATTCCTTCCACCCCCTGTGTCTGCAGAACAGGAGTGTGGAACACACTGTGGTACCAGACCCATGGAGCAGGACTGGAACAGGACTGGACTGAAGAAAGGAGTGTGGTACTGTAAAAATGGAAAAGAGGAAAAGGAATGAACCAGAGAAGAGAGACAGAGCATCAGAAGAGGGAAAAATGGAGGTGTGTCCTCCAGAGAAATGTCCAAGAAAGTCCAGGTGTCAGTCAGTCCAGTTTCCTTCAGCATCCAAAGGCACTGAAACTGGACTGGAAATGCAGACAGAAGAGGTCTGGAAGAAGCACAGACACAACAGAAGAAGAAGAAGAGTTTAGGACAGAAAACAGCTGGAGTGAGAGGAGACTGACAGGACAACAGCTGAAAGAAGAGAGAAGAGAGAGGAGGAGGAAGAGAGGAGGTCATAGAGGAGGAGGAGGAGAGGAGACTGACAGGACAACAGCTGAAAGAAGAGAGAAGAGAGAGGAGGAGAGGAGGTCATAGAGGAGGAGGAGAGGAGACTGACAGGACAACAGCTGAAAGAAGAGAGAAGAGAGAGGAGGAGGAAGAGAGGAGGTCATAGAGGAGGAGGAGAGGAGACTGACAGGACAACAGCTGAAAGAAGAGAGAAGAGAGAGGAGGAGAGGAGGTCATAGAGGAGGAGGAGAGGAGACTGACAGGACAACAGCTGAAAGAAGAGAGAAGAGAGAGGAGGAGGAAGAGAGGAGGTCATAGAGGAGGAGGAGAGGAGACTGACAGGACAACAGCTGAAAGAAGAGAGAAGAGAGGAGGAGGAGGAAGAGAGGAGGTCATAGAGGAGGAGGAGAGGAGACTGACAGGACAACAGCTGAAAGAAGAGAGAAGAGAGAGGAGGAGGAAGAGAGGAGGTCATAGAGGAGGAGGAGAGGAGACTGACAGGACAACAGCTGAAAGAAGAGAGAAGAGAGAGGAGGAGGAAGAGAGGAGGTCATAGAGGAGGAGGAGAGGAGACTGACAGGACAACAGCTGAAAGAAGAGAGAAGAGAGAGGAGGAGAGGAGGTCATAGAGGAGGAGGAGAGGAGACTGACAGGACAACAGCTGAAAGAAGAGAGAAGAGAGAGGAGGAGGAAGAGAGGAGGTCATAGAGGAGGAGGAGAGGAGACTGACAGGACAACAGCTGAAAGAAGAGAGAAGAGAGAGGAGGAGGAAGAGAGGAGGTCATAGAGGAGGAGGAGAGGAGACTGACAGGACAACAGCTGAAAGAAGAGAGAAGAGAGAGGAGGAGAGGAGGTCATAGAGGAGGAGGAGAGGAGACTGACAGGACAACAGCTGAAAGAAGAGAGAAGAGAGAGGAGGAGGAAGAGAGGAGGTCATAGAGGAGGAGGAGAGGAGACTGACAGGACAACAGCTGAAAGAAGAGAGAAGAGAGAGGAGGAGGAAGAGAGGAGGTCATAGAGGAGGAGGAGAGGAGACTGACAGGACAACAGCTGAAAGAAGAGAGAAGAGAGAGGAGGAGGAAGAGAGGAGGTCATAGAGGAGGAGGAGAGGAGACTGACAGGACAACAGCTGAAAGAAGAGAGAAGAGAAAGGAGGAGAGGAGGTCATAGAGGAGGAGGAGAGGAGACTGACAGGACAACAGCTGAAAGAAGAGAGAAGAGAGAGGAGGAGGAGGAAGAGAGGAGGTCATAGAGGAGGAGGAGAGGAGACTGACAGGACAACAGCTGAAAGAAGAGAGAAGAGAGAGGAGGAGGAAGAGAGGAGGTCATAGAGGAGGAGGAGAGGAGACTGACAGGACAACAGCTGAAAGAAGAGAGAAGAGAGAGGAGGAGGAAGAGAGGAGGTCATAGAGGAGGAGGAGAGGAGGAGGAGGAGAGGAGACTGACAGGACAACAGCTGAAAGAAGAGAGAAGAGAGAGGAGGAGGAAGAGAGGAGGTCACAGAGGAGGAGGAGAGGAGACTGACAGGACAACAGCTGAAAGAAGAGAGAAGAGAGAGGAGGAGGAAGAGAGGAGGTCATAGAGGAGGAGGAGAGGAGACTGACAGGACAACAGCTGAAAGAAGAGAGAAGAGAGAGGAGGAGGAAGAGAGGAAGAGTTTACACTGAACAGAGTGAACAGATGAGTTTACACTGAACAGAGTGAACAGGTGCAGGTCTGATGGGTCCAGTTGCAGCTAAAGCCATCTGTGAGACTTCAGAATCAGTAAAAGAGGCTGGACCATGAAACAGCACCAGTGGAACTACTGAAGACTGGAATAAGACTAGTGAAGACTACTGAAGACTGGAAGAAGACTAGTGAAGACTACTGAAGACTGGAAGAAGACTAGTGAAGACTACTGAAGACTGGAAGAAGACTAGTGAAGACTACTGAAGACTGGAATAAGACTAGTGAAGACTACTGAAGACTGGAAGAAGACTAGTGAAGACTACTGAAGACTGGAAGAAGACTAGTGAAGACTACTGAAGACTGGAAGAAGACTAGTGAAGACTACTGAAGACTGGAAGAAGGCTACTGAAGACTACTGAAGACTGGAAGAAGACTACTGAAGACTCTACTGAAGACTAGTGAAGACTGGAAGAAGGGCTTATGGACTGTATGTGTATGTGTGTGTATGTGTGTGTGTGTGTGTATGTGTGTGTGTGTGTGTGTGTTATAAGGTGTCTCAAAAATCCCCTTTCTCTTCAGATCATGGTGTTATTTAAACCAGTTAATCTCCAACATGATAATAGCCCCCCCCCCCAAAAAAATTTCAGCAAAATCCGTCAACGTTTCACCCCACCGCAAAATATGAAGGGCCCGTCAAAAAAACACCAAAAAATGTTGTTTTTAATGCATTCCCATACCTAATGGATACTAAAATGTCTAAGGTACAGACATTCATACTGCATCACATGTGGTACCTGACTGAGTCTACTGTGGTACCTGAGTCTACTGTGGTACCTGACTGAGTCTACTGTGGTACCTGAGTCTACTGTGGTACCTGAGTCTACTGTGGTACCTGATTGAGTCTACTGTGGTACCTGAGTGAGTCTACTGTGGTACCTGAGTGATTCTACTGTGGTACCTGAGTGAGTCTACTGTGGTACCTGAGTCTACTGTGGTACCTGAGTGAGTCTACTGTGGTACCTGAGTCTACTGTGGTACCTGACTGAGTCTACTGTGGTACCTGATTGAGTCTACTGTGGTACCTGAGTCTACTGTGGTACCTGACTGAGTCTACTGTGGTACCTGAGTCTACTGTGGTACCTGAGTATACTGTGGTACCTGACTGAGTCTACTGTGGTACCTGAGTCTACTGTGGTACCTGACTGAGTCTACTGTGGTACCTGAGTCTACTGTGGTACCTGAGTGAGTCTACTGTGGTACCTGAGTGAGTCTACTGTGGTACTTGAGTCTACTGTGGTACCTGAGTGAGTCTACTGTGGTACCTGAGTGAGTACTGTGGTACCTGAGTGAGTCTACTGTGGTACCTGAGTGAGTACTGTGGTACCTGAGTGAGTCTACTGTGGTACCTGAGTGAGTACTGTGGTAACTGTGTCTACTGTGGTACCTGACTGAGTCTACTGTGGTACCTGACTGAGTACTGTGGTACCTGAGTCTACTGTGGTACCTGAGTGAGTCTACTGTGGTACTTGAGTGAGTACTGTGGTACCTGTGTCTACTGTGGTACCTGAGTGAGTCTACTGTGGTACCTGAGTCTACTGTGGTACCTGAGTGAGTCTACTGTGGTACCTGAGTCTACTGTGGTACCTGACTGAGTACTGTGGTACCTGAGTGAGTCTACTGTGGTACTTGAGTGAGTACTGTGGTACCTGTGTCTACTGTGGTACCTGACTGAGTCTCCTGTGGTACCTGAGTGAGTACTGTGGTACCTGAGTCTACTGTGGTACCTGACTGAGTACTGTGGTACCTGAGTCTACTGTGGTACCTGACTGAGTACTGTGGTACCTGAGTCTACTGTGGTACCTGAGTCTACTGTGGTACTTGAGTCTACTGTGGTACCTGAGTCTACTGTGGTACCTGAGTGAGTCTACTGTGGTACCTGAGTCTACTGTGGTACCTGAGTGAGTCTACTGTGGTACCTGAGTCTACTGTGGTACCTGAGTGAGTCTACTGTGGTACCTGAGTCTACTGTGGTACCTGACTGAGTACTGTGGTACCTGAGTGAGTCTACTGTGGTACTTGAGTGAGTACTGTGGTACCTGTGTCTACTGTGGTACCTGACTGAGTCTCCTGTGGTACCTGAGTGAGTACTGTGGTACCTGAGTCTACTGTGGTACCTGACTGAGTACTGTGGTACCTGAGTCTACTGTGGTACCTGACTGAGTACTGTGGTACCTGAGTCTACTGTGGTACCTGAGTCTACTGTGGTACTTGAGTCTACTGTGGTACCTGAGTCTACTGTGGTACCTGAGTGAGTCTACTGTGGTACCTGAGTCTACTGTGGTACCTGAGTGAGTCTACTGTGGTACCTGAGTGAGTCTACTGTGGTACCTGAGTCTACTGTGGGACTAAGTCTGTTTGATACAGAAGGACCAACAGAAACCAAAGCAGCCATGGAGAAACACCTGCAGCACAGACAATGAGGACGACTGTCTGAGGTGACCCAGTGGTGCAGAGGACAGACCTGGAGCCACACACAGAAGGACCTGGGTTCCATTCAACGCCAGGATATGGGGGTGGGGCCTTTAGTCCATGGGGGTGGGGCCTTTAGTCTATGGGGGTGGGGCCTTTAGTCCATGGGGGTGGGGCCTTTAGTCCATGGGGGTGGGACCTTTCTGTGTGGAGTTTCCATGTTCTCCTGTGTCTGTGTGGGTTCTCTCTGGTCCTCTAGCTCCTCCCACCATCCAAACACATGCTCTGATAGGTTCATGGGTTCTCTCTGGTCCTCTAGCTCCTCCCACCATCCAAACACATGCTCTGATAGGTTCATGGGTTCTCTCTGGTCCTCTGGCTCCTCCCACCATCCAAACTCATGCTCTGATAGGTTCCTGGGTTCATCTAAATCCCCCACAGGTGTGAATGTGACAGTGTGTTTGTCTGTATATGTTCAGTCTGGGATGAACTGGTCACATGTCCAGGGTGAACCCCGCCTTCGCCCCATGTAGCTGGGATAGGCTCCGCCCCTGTGACCCTAGTGAGGATAAAGCGGGTTCAGAAAATGAATGAATGTGTGGGAGCTGTCTGTGGTTACCGCTGCTGCTGACAGGTGTTCAGGACATCCCAGATGATGCCAGAGCGTCCATGGATAGAACCCACAGAGGGAACATGGTTCCACAGAATCAAACTACCAGAGTTCAACAGAATGACATGGAACAGAAACTACAGAGCCAGTAACATGTGCATAAACTGTGCAGTGCACATGTCTAAAAGTCTGTCCAGATGATCAGAACCATGTCAACATTAAAGTCTGTGATTTATGCAGCCTTCGATCTTGTATTTGTTCTTATTATTTCAGTGTTCAGCTCTATTTGTCTGGAACTCAAACCTGTATTTAGTTGAAAAGGGGGTTTAGAAAATAGACACTGTGTTCAAGTAGATTTACTGTTCTGAACTTCTTTGTATTTCCAGTTTTTAGCCTATAATTGAGTTATTTTATCTTAAAATCCCCTTATTTTCACTTCTATATCACCTGATACAACAACCCATGAAGCTGATATTACAGGGACGCTGGAAAATACCAGAGAAAGACATTTGTGGACACTTCAGACCTCATTATTTGTGATTTTCTGGGTTAAAATGAGCGTTTTTGGCGTTTTTTGATGGGCCCTTCATACTTTGTGGTGTGTGTGTGTGTGGGGGGGGTCAAACATTAATGGATTTTGATGACATTTTTTTTGGGGGGGTGGGGGGTGGCTATTATTATGTTGGAGATTCACTGGTTTCAATGACACCATGATCTGAAGAGAAAAGTGATTTCTGAGACGCCCTAGTGTGTTACAGTAGGACGTGTTGTAAACATCAGATTCCTACATCTCCTCCTGGACTCTTTGCTCCGTTCCAGACCTTGAACCTCACAGCAGCAGAGGGTGCACGGTTTGAAGCAGACTGAGGCGGACTTGAATGCGTTGACTGTTCACCCACTGACGCACATTCAACTTAATGACATCCAATCAGTCACATCCTCAGGCTCCGTACACCTACAATTACAGGCTGCTTGGCTGCACTGGACAGTAATAGCTCCCATCAGCTGTAATGACTCTGTCACAGCCCAGACAACCTGTAGCTTTAAAATGACACTTGTGCAGATTATTAAAGGAAGTGGCTGCTCGGCTTTTCCACAGCTTACGCACAGTCAACCTCCGTTTTTTTTACAGCTGGACTGTGCCAGCTGTGAGCGGCTCGTACGGCCTGTTTCCTCTTTGTCTTTACGTGACCTGGAGCTTTTACAGCAGGGTTCTAAACTGCTGTTCTTTAGGTTCCACATTCAGTCTGATCTGATCTGCAGTGGACCCAACCAGGAAAAGAAGAACAGAAGAACCCAGAAAGAATGGCAGCTGACAATTTATGTCTGTGTTTTAGTGCAAAAAACCCATTAAATTATGAAAATACTTGCTTTTATAAACTATCCAAACAAAACAGATGTGAAGAACCTGAAAAAATGGACATTTCTTCAGTAAAATCAGTGTAATTTTCTCAGTCTTCTTCCTCCACTTCTCATTAGTCCATGTGCATTCTGGATCAGATCTCCAAAGACACTAAACACTGAGGAACAGGAAGAAAAGAGTTCAAACTGGACTGAATTTAATACAGACATTTCAGGTTGGACACATTTGTTCAGGTTAGTCACAGTTTATTGGTACAGGAGAGTTTGGAAATGGAAAGAGTTTCACAATTTAATGTGATTTTTTGCACTAAAACAAGGACATAAATGTGCAGTTGTCATTCTTTCTGGGTTCTTCTGTTCTTATTTTCCTGGTTGGGTCCACTGCAGATCAGATCAGACTGAATGTGGAACCTGAAAGAACAGGAGTTTAGAACCCTGGTCTACTGGGAGCAGTTTAGGGTTCAGTGTCTTGCCCAAAGACACTTCAACATGTGGACAGTTGGAGCCAGGATTCGAACCGCCAACCCTTTGGTCATTGGACGACCTGCTCTACCAACAGCATGATGATATGGGTGTATATATAATATATATATATATATATATATATATATATATATATATATATATATATATATATATATATATATATATATATATGTATATATGTGTATGTATGTATGTATATATATATATATATATATATATATACATATATATATCTGTCAGTGGTGGCTGCTAGTCTTTCAGACAGGGGAAGCTCATTGTCGGCTTACATTAAAAAAAAAAATTAAAAAAAGTCCAGTTATTTAAACATACATTGGTCCCTCCGTTCCTTTTTCAGTAAATGCTCAGTGTCCTTATCGTACCAGTAGGCGTCTTTTCCAGGACTGGACCAGTGTCCTGTGAATGTCCAGCAGAGCTGGTCTGCTCAGACGGCCTTGGCCCAGTGCATTGTGGGTGTCAGACTTCAGCCTTTTTAAACTACAGATGCTCCTTTCACTGCCACCGAGCCGACAGTCTGACTGATTTAACTATCTACAAAACCAGATGAAACTGAACAAGAAATGATTAAATTATGGAACTGAAACAAGAAAACACTGAAACTATGTTAAATTGAAACAAGGAAGTCCAATGAGTGAGTTTTATTTACAGTGCAAGAAATGAACCAGTACTTTGGTAGTGGTTTGTGTGATTTCGCAGCAGAATGTGTGACGGTATTAAACTGAACTGTGTCAGTGAAGGAGCAGATCTGAAAACAGCTGTCAGTCAAATGGGATTCAGCCTTTCGACCGATCCTCCAATCAGCACGTGGGATTCTGGCGTTCGGCCCGGCCGAGCTCCGCCCACAGCACCATTCATCCCCAGAGACGCCCGGCGTCCGGGGGCGGGACAACATCGTGGCATTTATCCAATTAGCGTCCAGTTTAGAGTCAATGAAAAACCAGTTCCACTCAGTCCCACTGAAGCCCACAGACGGACACAGTCTGTGGACACAGTCTGTGGACAAATGCACTGAGCAGAGATGGAGGAGAAAACAGACACGGGAACGGAGAAGTGAACAACAGCCAGTCCACTGATCTGGGATCAGACTGATTCTGAACCAACTGGTCTGAGAGATGAACGGGTTCCAACACATTTGGAGTCAATGAAATGAAAACAACTGAACAGATTTAACCACTGAATTTTTGTAATTTTAGGGGAAGCCGGGCTTCCACTGCAGACTGGGAGAAATCGCCACTGATATATATATATATATATATATATATATATATATATATATATATATCGGTCAAATGCTTTGTTGCCTCGGACAAACAGTATGGGGATGATGATGTGTTTTCCCTCCTGCTTTTGACAACTGGTAAAGTTTTTACAACAAAATCCGAAAACACAGGTGATCAGTGGATACTTACAAAACAACAGGAAGAAGAAGAAGACAAGGTTCTAATAGTTTTGGATTTTTCATTCTAGTTTAGTTTGATTTAGTTTGGACTTTTTTTCCTCTAAATTCAGTTTGTTTGAATTAGTTTTTCGAGCAGGTTTGATAGTTTTTATGAGTTTTCATTTTTTTTCTAAATGCTTAGTTGTAGTTTAGTTGTAGTTTAGTTGTAGTTTAGTTGTAGTTCAGTTGTAGTTCAGTTGTAGTTCATTTTTTAGTTTATTTGTAGTTCAGTTGTAGTTCAGTTGTAGTTCAGTTGTAGTTTATTTGTAGTTCAGTTGTAGTTCAGTTGTAGTTTAGTTGTAGTTTAGTTGTAGTTCAGTTGTAGTTCATTTTTTAGTTTATTTGTAGTTCAGTTGTAGTTCAGTTGTAGTTCAGTTGTAGTTCAGTTGTAGTTTATTTGTAGTTCAGTTGTAGTTCAGTTGTAGTTTAGTTGTAGTTCAGTTGTAGTTCAGTTGTAGTTCAGTTGTAGTTTAGTTGTAGTTTAGTTGTAGTTCAGTTGTAGTTCATTTTTTAGTTTATTTGTAGTTCAGTTGTAGTTCAGTTGTAGTTCAGTTGTAGTTTATTTGTAGTTCAGTTGTAGTTCAGTTGTAGTTCAGTTGTAGTTCAGTTGTAGTTTAGTTGTAGTTTAGTTGTAGTTCAGTTGTAGTTCAGTTGTAGTTCAGTTGTAGTTTAGTTGTAGTTTAGTTGTAGTTCAGTTGTAGTTCAGTTGTAGTTTAGTTGTAGTTTAGTTGTAGTTTAGTTGTAGTTCAGTTGTAGTTCAGTTGTAGTTCAGTTGTAGTTCAGTGGTCTCTTTTCTCTTCTTCTCTGTGCTCCTATTCAAATCAATCCCAGACAGGACTCTGCTGCTTTAGTCTCCATGTTTCCAGGTAGAGTGGGGACCAGAAGACGACTGGAAACCACAAGTGAACACAAGTGACGGAGCAAAAAGTGTCGTATGGAGACAGCACAGAAAACTGAGAGAGACAAAGAAATCCATTGAACATCAATCTGACACTGACAAAGACCAAAACCAAGGGAATCTGATCCAGAATTTTTATACATTTTAGTTAGTTTTGTAAAATGGCTAAAATGTCCTTCAGGGTCACATGAGTGTCCATTTGTGTCCAGAACAGTTGTCCTACAGTCACAGAAGTGTGTGTAAATAATGCTAATCCATTTGTGCACAGACTACTGATATTCTCTGACAGTGGAAGCTCTATTTTCATAAATATTGGATTTGGAATAGCACGTGTATGTGAAAACTTTTGCTGGTGGACGGACGTGACATTACCCATGATGCTCTGGTCAGTCCCAGTACTTTATTAGGAATAAACTTCTAGACTTCCTATTGCTAATTGTGCTCTTCTTCATAAATGTTGGTATTGTGGATCTAAAACAATCCCAGCTGACACAAAAACACTAAATGTGTCAGTGGACGGATGTGACATGGTTGTTGTGGATCCCATCATACTGATGCTCTGCAGCCATGTCAGCGTTTACACTAATGATCCCTGTGCAAAAACTAGGAGCACTATTATTTATTGGATAGTTTAGCATCAGACTAAAGAGGAAAGAACAATCTAGAATTGTTCTTTGTGTCTAAAAATGCTTCTTATTGTAAAAGTGTTGATGTAAACAGTGCTGTGTGCCATTCTTCATGTATGTATTGGTGGAACAGAAGCAGGATGGATCAGCACCATACTCCAGATTGAACCTGTACAAATAAAACATGTGATATGGAGGAGAGAATCTGGGAAGAAAAACTGGGGAATCCAAAAGAAGAGAAGATTTGTTTTTCAGCTCAGTTCAGTTCAAATAGAACTTGTCCATTTGTGACATGAAAATATAGCATTAATTGTGCTGAAATGGTTCATTTTGGAGCTGAAAACATAGTTCATATGAGCATCAACATGTTGAACAGAACTGAATCCTGTCCATTTGAACAACTGTCATTTACCAACACAAAGTTCCTTTGGATTCACTGAGACTGATTTAATATGAACACACACACAGAAGAGCTGTGAACACATGTGAGACGAAACACACAATACAGTTTCAGTTAGTTATCGTTTTTTTATTTTAATTATGGGTTTTATTTATTTCAGTTAACAAAAATGTTTTTTCAATTGTAGTTTTGGTCATTTCGTTAGTTTTCGTTAACGATCCTAACCTCTGAATAGGAGTCGGTGTGTTTGTTTCTTCCTGTGTGAGGCTCAGTGGTTTAGTCTGACCTGACCTGCAGTGTTGAAACCTCAGCCACTCGGAAACAGGATCTGGTTGATGGGGACAAAAACGGTCCCCCTTTAGTTTGTTATTGGCGCTTGTGGTTTCCTTGAAGGAAGTGGTTGGTGTTTTTGTTGTTGACTGTGGGTGTGAGTGCTGCATTTTTAAAAAAGTGATTTATGAGACCTCTGGGTTCCTCTTTTGTCTTTACAGCTGCACTTTCCTCACCACTGAGTGTCTCTCAGAAACCACACTCTTAAATTCCCTTTATGCCCTTTTGTGTTTTTGTCCTTGAACGTCGAGGACTGGAACCTGTTGACCCGGGACAAAACTGAGACCACATGGAACCACCTGGCACCTCACATATAAGGCTGTTAGAAAATACCAGTTCTGCAATATATCATGATATTTCATTTCATAATACTGTACCGATATTAAAAAGTACTGTATTGATATTTGAAGGTATTTATTCAAATGCAGGTATTGTGGAGGTTCATTTTTGTTTTTTCCTTTTTTTAATATTTTATTTCTTCTTATTTCACACTCTTTTATTCAATAATGTTCATTCCTTTGTTTGGATTGAACTCAAATCCTGTTCTGATGTTAGTTGTGAACTAATAGAATCTGAACATTTGAACAGGATCTGAAACTGGAATGTCTGGAAAACAGAATTTCAGTTTGAACACAGTTTGAACATTTGTGATAAAGAATTAACCCAGTGCTCTGAAACTCCTGTTCTTTCAGGTTCCACATTCAGTCTGATCCGATCTGCAGTGGACCCAAGCAGTAAAATAAGAACAGAGTAACCTATAAATAATGACAACTGACAATTTATGTCTTTGTTTTAGTGCAAAAAAACCCATTAAATTATGAAAATACTTACTTTTAAAACTATCCAAACAAAACAGATGTGAATAACCTGAAAAAATGGAAATTTCTTCAGTAAAATCAGTGTAATTTTCTCAGTCTTCTTCCTCCACTTCTCATTAGTCCATGTGCATTCTGGATCAGATCTACAAGAACAGATCTGTCTTGGCAGAGGTCTGCGCTCTCCGAGTGCTTTTCTTGTTTTTGTTCTCATCTTCAGTGTAAAACTCTTCCACCCATCTTTCCCAGATCTTCCCCACAGATAGGCCTAGGCCCTGGGACCAACCCAGTCCATTTTGGTCCCAGTAGGACAAAGTTCAAGGTCACAGCAAGGTCACAACATCTATAATCTTCCATCTGTCATCACTGAGACATTTTCCAAAATTCATAAAAAAAAATTCCAAACGACTCCGATTCTCCTCCAGTTGGATCCACCTGTAGCTTAGAACAGTCTCTTGTATGTGGAACTAAATTGTCCACATCCACTGTGGAATGTGGACTCTGTGGACATTTCCATTTACAGTGAAAATCCCATTTCCCACACATTTAAAATTAGAACTCAACTAATATTGATGTGAACTGAATCTAATTGGACAGACACATGACTGGGACCAAGCTGCAACTTTGTATGAAATATCGTTCCACTCCGTTTTTCTTCCGTTACACTCTGTTGACTTTTGTTATTTTTTATTACCATGTTTGACCACAATTTTTCTGTTGTATGGAACAACCTACCATAATGTCTGATTCTGCAGTCTAAGCGTCTTGTCCTTCTGACCCCAGAAGGTGCAACATAAACGTCAGCGAAGCCCTTCGGTCCACTTCAGCTGTTTAGTGGAAAGAGCAGGTCAACACAATGAGGAGGGGCTTTATGGTGGGTGCCCCCCCCCAGCCCCATGGGGAGCCCAGTATGTCTGGCATGAGTTATGACCAGGGCCAGGGGACACAAATCTGCTCTGACATCAGCCAACAGGTCGGTCTGCCAGGCTGTGTGTGTGTGTGTGTGGGGGGGGGGGCAGACCGAGCCAGCACCAGACCAGCACCAGACCAGCACCGTTCAGGACCCGGACGCTCCAACAGAGAAGCACCCACTCAGCTAAACAGCCAGTGTGTCTTTAAGGCAGTCAGGAGGGGGGTTCAGGTTAAACAACAAAAGAAGAAAATATGGATTTCTAACTTTCTTTTTTAAATTCATTGTAATTTGTGTCTAACTGCAGCTGAAAAAGAAAGCAAAGCGCAGAATAATGCAAGACATCACAAAGTCCAACAAAAACAGTCCTTGTATGAGTTTTGTGCTGGAGTCTGGAGTTTGTTTTTCTGTCAATTCCTTTTTTTTTTATATAACATTTATTAGAACTCCTAGACATACGCTTCAGTCTCATACATATAATAATAATAATAATGGATTGGATTTATATAGCACCTTTCTAGACACCCAAAGCACTTTACATTATTGACCCATTATTCATTCGCTCTCACATTCTCCCTCTGGTGGTGGTAAACTACATCTGTAGCCACAGCTGTCCTGTGGGGGGGGGGGGCAGACTGACAGAAGCGTGGCTGCCATTTTGCGCCTACGGCCCCTCTGACCACCACCAAACATTCATACACCAGTCATATCAAGGTTATTATCGTTAACAGAAACTAATGAAATGACCAAAACTAGAATTGTAAAAACATTTTCATTAACTGAAATAAATAAAAACTATAATTAAAAGAAAAAAACATAACTAACTGAAACTGTATTGTGTGTTTACTAAACTAACTAAAACGTATAAAAATTCTGGATCAAATTCCCTTGGTTTTGGTCTTTGTCAATGTCAGATTGATGTTCAGTGGATTTCTTTGTCTCTCTCAGTTTTCTGTGCTGTCTCCATACGACACTTTTTGCTCCGTCACTTGTGTTCACTTGTGGTTTCCAGTCGTCTTCTGGTCCCCACTCTACCTGGAAACATGGAGACTAAAGCAGCAGAGTCCTGTCTGGGATTGATTTGAATAGGAGCACAGAGAAGAAGAGAAAAGAGACCACTGAACTACAACTGAACTACAACTGAACTACAACTGAACTACAACTGAACTACAACTGAACTACAACTAAACTAAACTACAACTGAACTACAA
The DNA here is from genome assembly GCF_902148855.1 of Sphaeramia orbicularis. Classification (NCBI taxonomy): domain Eukaryota; kingdom Metazoa; phylum Chordata; class Actinopteri; order Kurtiformes; family Apogonidae; genus Sphaeramia; species Sphaeramia orbicularis. The sequence continues at coordinate 436,836 of NW_021941525.1, read as the reverse complement.
CTGAACTACAACTAAACTACAACTGAACTACAACTGAACTACAACTAAACTACAACTGAACTACAACTGAACTACAACTGAACTACAACTGAACTACAACTAAACTACAACTGAACTACAACTGAACTACAACTAAACTACAACTGAACTACAACTGAACTACAACTGAACTACAACTAAACTACAACTGAACTACAACTGAACTACAACTGAACTACAACTAAACTACAACTGAACTACAACTAAACTACAACTAAACTAAACTAAACTACAACTAAACTACAACTAAACTAAACTAAACTACAACTAAACTACAACTGAACTAAACTACAACTAAACTACAACTAAACTAAACTACAACTAAACTACAACTAAACTAAACTACAACTAAACTACAACTAAAACTAAACTACAACTAAGCATTTAGAAAAAAACCAAAACTTTTGCCACATTTCCACTATATACAGGGTGTCCCATCAGTCTCCATGCATAGGAGAAATAAACGTTTCTTGACATAAACCATTTTTATTTCTATAATATGCTCTATATGACTGCCATTTTGTCGGGAACACATTTCAATGCGTGTCCTCCACTGCTGAAGAACTATACAGAAGAAATATAAAGAAATACATGTTAGAACCAAATGTATTATGTCTCCTATGTATGCAGACTTATGGGACACTCTGTAGAACCAGCTTGACTCGGCTCGGCTCGGTATTCCTGGAGACTGTTTTCATTCCAGGATACTACAGACTTTATAGTACCTGGTCGTCATAGTGATGCGGTGCGTTATTTCCCTGTCTGTTCAGAGTTGCTGAAAACTCACTCATTGTGTGTTGTCTTGTCTGAATGTTTATGTCAGCCACCAAAGACTGAATCTCCTGGACCGACCATGGTGTACTTTTGGCTGTTATCATGTGGATTAATGTACCCACAGATTTACTGTCCACTGGCACATCTGTTTTCTGTAAAAGGGCGGGTCACAGAGAAAACTGTCCGACCAATCAGTGGTCTGCAGTGTTATACATCATGGTTTAGTATCGCTTGGAACCTCAGTGGAGGTGAGACCCAAAAAACTAGTACCAGGTACCAGATTCCAGGTCCTTTTTCATAATGGAAACGCCAAAAGACCGAGTCGAGTCGAGCTGAGCTGGTACCACGCAGTGGAAACGCAGCATAATAAAAACTATCAAACCTGCCCTAAAAACAAATGAAAACTAACTGAATTAGAGAAAAAAAGTGGAAAACTAAATAAAACTAAACTTGAATGAAAAATCCAAAACTATTAGAACCTTGATACAGAGAATGGTATGATCATAAATGGAGAAAAATCACTTAAGAAAGGTTAAATCCTAATTTTCATGTGTTCCAGTGGCAGATTTTTTTCTTCTTCTTGAATTAAGCAAATAAAATCTTGAACTAAGCAAATAACATCTTGAATTAAGCAAAACAATCTTGAGTTAAGCAAAAAAAAAAAATCTTGGATTATGCAAAAAAAAAAAAAAAAATCTTGAATTAAACCAAAAAAAAAACAAAAAAAAAATCTTGAATTGAGCTAAAAATAATCTTGAATTAAGCAAAAAAAAAAAAAAAGAATAAAATAAATAAATAAATAAAAAATAAATCTTGAATTAAACACAAACAAAAATCTTGAATTAAAGAAACAAAAAAAAAATCTAGAATTAAACAAAAAAAAAAAAAAATCACTTAAATGTAGAGAAAACTGGATTTGGGAAGTGCCATAAAAGTAGGGCTGGGTCTGTAAGGGTTAAATTTGTTTCTGTTTTCTGTCTCGAACCCGCCAAAACAATATATATAAGAAGAGCACATTAACAGAGGTGGACGTGGAAAAACAGAGGGACAGAAAATAATGTGGAGGGGGGGTGAGGGGAGAGGAGGGAGGTGTCTGGGTTGAATTTATGGCCATCATAAACCTGGGCTCCTTCTCTGAGCTCCACTTCAGCTCCTTAAACTCCTCATCAGCCCCCCCCCCCCCCCCCCCCCCCCCCCCCCCGTCCTCGTGGGCCCACAGACAGAGGGGCGGGGCTGAACAGTAGCCGTACTATTCTGCTGTAAAACCCAACGGTGTCCTTGAGTGGCCCGTGAAGCAGTGGGTCCAACAGACAGTGGAGATATTTAACCTCCTACACAGGAACTGTTCAGTCAGATAGAAGAACTGACTTACAGACAATAGATCTGGAAAATCTGATTTACACTGATCTGAACAGGAGCAGTTCACCTGGTTCCACTGGCAGATTTTTTTTTCCTGAATTAAGCAAAAAAAAATCTTGAATTAAAGATGCTGGAGACTTTCGTCACCAATTTTTCATCAAATCTGTTCAACCTCAGTCATATCCTCAGTATGTGTCTCATGATGCAGAAACGGCTGAAACGTGGAAACGGGTGGAGGGAAGCGGAGGAAGCAGAGCTCTGCCAGGCAGCGGCAGCTGCAAGAAACACAACGTGGAAACGGCTGGAGCTCCGCCTCCCTCCAGCTGTTTCCACGGTGTGTTTGTTTCATCCATATAATATCATATGGGGTCACTGCCGCTGCCAGATGGCGGCATGAGCCTCCGTTTCCCACAATGCATGTCGGCACAAAATTCCTCAGATGCCCAGTTCCCTCCCAGCTCTTTTTGTAACCACATGGTTTGTTTGTGGTGGATGGAACTAAGAACCTGTTCACCATGAGGAAGAGCTTCAGCTGAGGAATGACAGACAGATGAACAGACAAATGAGAGTGAGGCTGAGAGGACTGAGGATGGACAGACCTGAGGAAACATTGTTGACAAAAGTCTCTTTAAGCAAATAAAAAAAAAAAATCTTGAATTACCCCAAAAAAATCTGCCAATAGAACCAGGTAAACTGTTCTTGTTCAGATGAGTGTAAGTCAGCTTTTGCAGATCTCTCATCTGTAAACCAGTTCTTCTGTCTCAGTGTCCAGTTCCTCTGCAGGTGATTCTGTCGGATTTTCAGTGGGATCAGATATTTGGAACAGAAATGACACAAATACACTCGGACACATTTAGATTTGTGCAGGCTGAGCTGAAGTCATTTCCACGTTGACGGTTTGAGTTGAAATGACCACCGAGTTGGGACTGACTCGTTGCTGAACCTTTTGGAGAAATGGGTCATGTCCGTCCTTTCGTCACCTGTGGGGTTGAAACGCAGTCTTCA
>NW_021941525.1:396159-428659 GCF_902148855.1 Sphaeramia orbicularis | reverse complement strand
GTGTGTGTACTTCTACCTTAGTGTGTGTACTTCTACCCTAGTGTGTGTCCTTCTACCTTAGTGTGTGTACTTCTGCCTTAGTGTGTGTACTTCTACCTTAGTGTGTGTACTTCTACCCTAGTGTGTGTCCTTCTACCTTAGTGTGTGTCCTTCTACCTTAGTGTGTGTCCTTCTACCTAAGTGTGTGTACTAGTGTGTACTAGTACCAGAGGGCTGAATGTGAACCCTGTGGTGTCCTCTCCTCTCCACTCACTCTAACTCTTTCTCACATGCTCAGTAGTTGGACTCGTCAGTATAAAGCCTCAGTTCAGAGCTGCTTCGGCCTCTCCTCTTCCTCCAGTGTTCAGTGACTATTTTTGGTCATTAAAGGCTGGGACGCCCAACACTGTGGGTGTGTGTTGGTGCTTCCATTAAAGGGCACCCATTGAGGAGTGTGTGTTTTGTGGTTTGAACCAACGGCAGGCGAGATGCCGTATGGGGGCGGGGCTGACGTAGCGGTGGCACCACACTGAGATCTGAGCATGTGCGGTTTAAAGATCGGGGGGGGGCGCATCAAACCAGTCGGCTGTAGTGACTAAACTGACTGTCCTCCTAATACTTCAACTCTATGTGGCATCAAGAAAATCAGTTCAAGTGAAGTGAAGTTAAAAATGTACAGACTCAGCTCCCAGATGAACCTGTCTGTCTGTCTGTCTACTGAGACTGTCTGTCCGTCTGTCTACTTAAACTGTCTGTCTGTCTGTTTACTGAGACTGTCTGTCTGTCTACTTAAACTGTCTGTCCGTCCGTCTACTTAAACTGTCTGTCTGTCCATCTACTGAGACTGTCTGTCTGTCTACTTAAACTGTCTGTCCGTCCGTCTACTTAAACTGTCTGTCTGTCCATCTACTGAGACTGTCTGTCTGTCTACTTAAACTGTCTGTCTGTCTGTTTACTGAGACTGTCTGTCTGTCTACTTAAACTGTCTGTCTGTCCATCTACTGAGACTGTCTGTCTGTCTACTTAAACTGTCTGTCTGTCTGTTTACTGAGACTGTCTGTCTGTCTACTTAAACTGTCTGTCTGTCCATCTACTGAGACTGTCTGTCTGTCTACTTAAACTGTCTGTCTGTCTACTTAAACTGTCTGTCTGTCTGTTTACTGAGACTGTCTGTCTGTCTACTTAAACTGTCTGTCCGTCTTTCTACTTAAACTGTCTGTCTGTCTACTTAAATTGTCTGTCTGTCTACTTAAACTGTCTGTCTGTCTACTTAAACTGTCTGTCTGTCCATCTACTGAGACTGTCTGTCTGTCTACTTAAACTGTCTGTCTGTCTGTTTACTGAGACTGTCTGTCTACTTAAACTGTCTGTCTGTCTGTTTACTGAGACTGTCTGTCTACTTAAACTGTCTGTCCGTCTGTCTACTTAAACTGTCTGTCTGTCTACTTAAATTGTCTGTCTGTCTGTCTACTTAAACTGTCCGTCTGTCCGTCTACTTAGACCTCAGGTGTCAAACATGCGGTCCAGGGGCCAAATCCAGCCCACCAAAGGGTCCAGTCCGGCCCATGAGATGAATTTGTGAAATGCAAAAATTACACTGAAGATATTAACAATCAATGGTGTCAAAATCCTTTGAATTCAGGTTCCACATACAGACCAAATAGATTTCAAGTGGGTCAGAACCAGTCAAATATGATCATAATAAACTATAAATAATGACAACCCCAAATTCTCTTTGCTTTTTTGGTGGAAAAAAAGGAAAATTACATGAAAATGTTTCCATTACCAAAGTATACTTTTACAAAAAATGTGAATAACCTGAACAAATATGAACAAACGGAAATGTCTTCAGAAAAGTAAATGCAATTGGACCAATATTCTGCCTGTTACTAAAGGTTTTGTGTGATTGTAACGTACATGTAAATGATGAACTGATAAACCGAGGCAGAATATTGTTAAAATTGCACTCATTTTTTTAAGACAATTCAAGTTGTTCATGTTATTCAGGTTTATAAGGAAACTTTGTAGATGTAACCCTGATCAGAATAGAATTTCACTTTTTTCACTGTTATTCTTTTACTGGTTCGGCCCACTGCAGATCAAACTGGACTGAATGTGGAACTGAACTAACAGGAGTTTGACAGCCCTGCCTTAGACTGTGTCTGTTCGTTTACTTTTACTGCGTTTCCATGACGTTTGAACCGACTCTCCTCCAATCTGGTTCCAGGTCCTATTCCAGACTGTTTCCACTCTGGTACCAGGTCCTATTCCAGACTGTTTCCACTCTGGTACCAGGTCCTATTCCAGACTGTTTCCACTCTGGTACCAGGTCCTATTCCAGACCCTTTCCACTCTGGTACCAGGTCCTATTCCAGACCCTTTCCACTCTGGTACCAGGTCCTATTCCAGACTGTTTCCACTCTGGTACCAGGTCCTATTCCAGACCCTTTCCACTCTGGTACCAGGTCCTATTCCAGACCCTTTCCACTCTGGTACCAGGTCCTATTCCAGACTGTTTCCATTCCAGATACTCCCCACTTTCCAGTATCTGGTCGTCATAGCGATGCGGTGCGTTCCTTCTGTGTGCTCTGCTCACAGTTGCTGATAAACTCACTGGTTGCCTGTTGTCTGGTCAAACTCCTGCTGAATTTTTCCATCTGAACCTCCTGGACAAACCATGGTGTAGTTTTACAGACTGTCATCATGTGGATTCACCTACTGACAGATTTACTGTAAGAGGGCGGGGCACAGAGATGACTCTGACCAATCAGTGCTCTGCAGTGTTTACATGTCACCTTTTAGTATCTGGTCCCCAGTCCTGGAACCTCAGCGGAGGAGAGGCCAAAAAAACTAGTACCAGGTTCCAGGTTCCAGGTCCTTTTATATAATGGAAACGCAAAAAGGGTCAGATTTAGGACCACATATGAAAGTGGTCTGGGTCAGATTTAGGACCACATATGAAAGTGGTCTGGGTCAGATTTAGGACCACATATGAAAGTGGTTAGATTTAGGACCGCATATGACAGTGGTCCGGGTCAGATTTAGGACCACATATGAAAGTGGTCTGGGTCAGATGTAGGACCACATATGAAAGTGGTCCGGGTAAGATTTAGGATCACATATGAAAGTGGTCTGTATCAGATTTAGGACCACAGATGAAAGTGGTCTGGGTCAGATTTAGGACCACATATGAAAGTGGTCTGGGTCAGATTTAGGACCACATATGAAAGTGGTCTGGGTCAGATTTAGGACCACATATGACAGTGGTCAGATTTAGGACCGCATATGAAAGTGGTCCGGGTCAGATTTAGGACCACATATGAAAGTGGTCTGGGCCAGATTTAGGACCACATATGAAAGTGGTCCGGGTCAGATTTAGGACCACATATGAAAGTGGTCTGTATCAGATTTAGGACCACATATGAAAGTGGTCTGTATCAGATTTAGGACCACAGATGAAAGTGGTCTGGGTCAGATTTAGGACCACATATGAAAGTGGTCTGGGTCAGATTTAGGACCACATATGAAAGTGGTCCGGGTAAGATTTAGGATCACATATGAAAGTGGTCTGTATCAGATTTAGGACCACAGATGAAAGTGGTCTGGGTCAGATTTAGGACCACATATGAAAGTGGTCTGGGTCAGATTTAGGACCACATATGAAAGTGGTCTGGGTCAGATTTAGGACCACATATGACAGTGGTCAGATTTAGGACCGCATATGAAAGTGGTCCGGGTCAGATTTAGGACCACATATGAAAGTGGTCTGGGCCAGATTTAGGACCACATATGAAAGTGGTCCGGGTCAGATTTAGGACCACATATGAAAGTGGTCTGTATCAGATTTAGGACCACATATGAAAGTGGTCTGTATCAGATTTAGGACCATATATGAAAGTGGTCCGGGTCAGATTTAGGACCACATATGAAAGTGGTCTGTATCAGATTTAAGACTACATATGAAAGTGGTCTGTATCAGATTTAAGACTACATATGAAAGTGGTCTGGGTCAGATTTAGGACCACATATGAAAGTGGTCAGATTTAGGACCAGATATGACAGTGGTCTGGGTCAGATCAGTGCTGTTCAGACAGTCTGGAACAGATCAGATCCAGGTCACATTTGGGTGAAAACCTCAGATGTGGACACATTTCCCTTCAGTGTGAACTCAGCCTCAGTGTGAACGCTGACTCCTCCCACTCACCATATGATCCCAGTATGAACTGGGTCCTTCTGTTGTCCCCACTTCTCCTCTCAGTGAGCGGTCTAATGGTGTACTAAAGGCTTCTTTCAGCCCAGTTTCAGGTCTCTTAAGGCTCTCTTAAGGCTCTCTTCAGCGTCTGCAGACTCCAGTCAGTGCGTTGGAACACAGGACTGTTTCAAACCCTGACACTGATGAAACACCTGGTGCTCGTGTCCAGGACCTGCAGTTAAAACACACAGTGGTCAAAGTGTGTGTGTGTGTGTGTGTGTATGAGCAGATTTCCAAAACTCAACCAAACCAACAGAGGCTCATTTGATGTCACTCTCTGCAGTCAGTAAAACAGTTCGTCCTGTGCAGGCTGTAGTTCAGGGCCCTCAAACTCATGTTAGTTCAGTTCCACATTCAGCTAAATCTGATCTGCAGTGGACCCAACCAGTAAAACAACAAGTGTTCAGAGAACGCAAACCTCCGCCAAACACCCTGAACGCTGTGCATGTGTAGATCGACTCTTTCTGTTTAAATCCAACAGTTTCCAGGTTGTTCCATACACAGAAACAGTTGAATCTGGTCCCAGTCATGTGTCTGTCCAATTAGATTCAATTCACATCAATATTAGTTGAGTTCTAATTTTAAATGTGTGGGAAATGGGATTTTCAGTGTTCAGTGTAAATGTCCACAGAGTCCACATTCCACAGTGGATGTGGACAATTTAGTTCCACATACAAGAGATTGTTCTAAGCTACAGGTGGATCCAACTGGAGGAGAATCGGAATGGTTTGGAATTTTTAATGAATTTTCAAAAATGTCTCAGTGATGACAGATGGAAAACTGTAGATGTTGTGACCTTGCTGTGACCTTGAACTTTGTCCTACTGGGACCAAAATGTACTGGGTTGGTCCCAGGGCCTAGGCCTATCTGTGGGGAAGATCTGGGAAAGATGGGTGAAGAGTTTTACACTGAAGATGAGAACAAACAAACAAAGCTTATGCCGCGTTTCCACTATGTGCAACCAGCTCGGCTCGGCTCAGCTCGGCTCAGTATTCCTGGAGACCGTTTCCATTACTGGATACTACAGACTTTGCAGTACCTGGTCGTCATAGCGATGCAGCACATTATTTCCTTGTCGTCTGTTCAGAGCTGCTGAAAACTCGCTCATTGCGTGTTGTCTCATCTGAATTTTTACATCAGCCACCACAGACTGAATCTCCTGGACCGAACATGGTGTAGTTCTGGCTGCTCTCATGTGGATTAATGTACCCACAGATTTGCTGTCCACTTCCACATCTGTTTTTCGTAAAACAGCGGGTCACAGAGAAAACTGTCTGACCAATCAGTGGTCTGCAGTGTTTATACATCACGGTTTAGTATCCCTTGGAACCTCAGCGGAGGTGAGACCAAAAAACTAGTACCAGGTACCAGATTCCAGGTCCTTTTTTGTAATGGAAACGCAAAAAGGCCGAGAAAAAGGCTCGAATCGAGCCAGTACCACGCAGTGGAAACACAGCAAAAGTGATCACAATACCTCCTGGTGGAGGTAATGATGAAACTATTTCTACACTGTAACAAATTTTACCGTTACATAACAGTAAAATACTGTCAGCTAGAGTTGGCAGCATGCTACTGTTATTCTACAGTATCTCTACTGTAATCTACAACTACAGTTTCTTACTGTAAAAAGTATTACAGTACTGGGCTGTAAATAATGTTCCTTTTACAGTCAAATACTGTTAGCCACAGTTGCTGCATTTTACAGTAACTACTGTATTCCAAGAAACAATATATTACTGTAAAACGTATTTAATGTAATATTTACAGTATAACACAGCAAAAAGCTAGGATTTTAACATTTCAAATTACATTTGAAAATACAAAATCATGAACATTGCCAGAAAAAGCTCAAACAAGAGCTGACCTTATAACATGAGCTTTTCTTAAATTCACTGCAACAGCAGCAGCATTGTGATGAAGCTTGGTTGGAGGCCTTCACAGACTACATGGCTTTGAATGCTCATCATCCAACTTCCAGATGTGACTTCATCACCTGCAACTGATGGAGACAAGAACTGAGGTTCATGTCCCAAAACAGGATCAGATATAATGTTTACCCAGAACCTATGGAGTCACTGTAAGGTCTGAAAACTGGTTACGATGAACCCAAAATTCTGAGTCATACATTTATTCTGTACTTTTTTCGTACTTTATTTAAATTTGGTATCATAAGTTCTACTGCTACCACTTAGGGCTGTTGTCTTACAGTGGTAGACACTGTCATGGAAGGACAAAAGCAGGTCTTTTATTCCTCAGATACAGACAGACAGCTAACAGACAGACTGAATGACAGACACACACACACACACACACACACACACACACATACACATACACACACTTCCAGCAGTATTAGTGTGGGACTGGCTGGAGGGTCAGGGTGAGCTCAGGATCAGCTGCAGTGGAACACATTTGGACAATGGGAGATCACTGATGAATGACACTGTGTTTACAGAGCTGTAAAGCATACACACATTCAATAATGCTACACATCCTATACAAACTGACCACACAGAGGGAAACATTAGCCTGAGTCACTTACTTTATTCAAACAGTGGTTAACTATCTGTTAATATGGATGTCCGAGTTAGTAAATTCCACTTTACAGATTTAAAGTCTTTTAAATGTAACCCTGGGGCAGTGAAAACCACACAAACTGACACTGTTTAGTTTAACTGTGTCCACTTCACAGCTAGCATGTATGCTTCAGCTTACATTAGCTGCATGTTAGATACATAAGGCTAACACCCCAAATATGAAGCAGTATTACACCGCCTGTTACACCGCACAAGTTGCATTCGGTGTGAACGTGGTTTATGGAGGTAATTTAATGTTTAATGAACCCCAAATGCCACAGCATGGGGACAGTTCCACTGATAAAATCCCATTTATCTGATAAATGACCAACTGGAGCAGGATGGAGCGATGGCAGTGGAGGTAGAAGGATGAAAGCATCAGGTGGCCTCTGTTCCACTGCTGGATGGTCCAGGGGGAAAAGAGTGTTTTTTTTCTGTATTTATTTGTTCCTTCTTTTTCGTAAAAGAACCACTAACCTTTGATGCAGCCAGTCTATAGTTAACACTGGTTAGATTGAATCTTTTTCTAAATGAGCTGGTGGGACTTGATGCCAGATGACTTTGTTCAGAGCAGTTCTGGGTGGACAGCAGTGGAGGAACTGAAGAAAAGACTGGAGAATACTGTCACATTTAGCAGGAGCTGACTGTTTTACATTTACTCCTTACAGACCTCAGTATTTACAGCATTATACTGGATTTACAAAGAACTATGATACTGTACAAAATTTACTGTTTTTTTTTTTTTTTTTTTACAGTAATTTGTTACAGTGTATCCAAAACGAAAAAAATATGTGAATAACTGGAAAAAATGAAATTTCTGAAGAAAAATAAGTGCAATTTGATCAATATTCTGCCTCAACTTATCATTTCTACATGTGCATTATGGATCAGATCTACAAAGACACAAAACAGGCAGATATTGTTAAAATTACACTTATTTTTCTTTAAACATTCCAGGTTGTTCATATTTGTTCAGGTTATTGACATTTTATTATTAAAGGATATCAGAATTTAACGTTCTTTGCAATAAATCAAAGAGAAAAAATGGGTGTTGCCATTATTTACAGGCATAATGTCATATTATTTTTCTCACATTAAACCAAGAAGAACATTTGGAGTCGTTTTTTCCAGGTTATTATGCTATTATGTTTGAGTTTGATGCCCTTGACTGTTCATATCTTCAGGGTAATTTTTGCACTTTGTAAATTCATCTGGTGGGCCAGATTGGACCCTTTGGAGGGCCGGTTTTGGGACCAGGGCCATATGTTTGACACCTGTGCTGCAGAGTTTGTACTAGTGGTGTGCGATACGGCAGATTTTGGTATCATTCCAATTCTAAGTAAATACAGGGCCAGTATCACCAATATTGATACTGATACAGGGTGAGGAAGCAAAATGTACACTGAACATTTAGTTGTTTTTTCTCAGCAGACACTACGTCAATTGTTTTGAACCCAAACATATACTGATGTCATAATCATACCTAACACTATTATCCATACCTTTTCACAAACTTTTGCCCATATGAGTAATCAGGAAAGCAAACGTCAAAGAGTGTGTGATTTGCTGAATGCACTCGTCACACCAAAGGAGATTTCAAAAATAGTTGGAGTGTCCATAAAGACTGTTTATAATGGAAAGAAGAGAATGACTATGAGCAAAACTATTACCAGAAAGTCTGGAAGATACTATTAAAGAAGAATGGGAGAAGTTGTCACCCCAATATTTGAGGAACACTTGCACAAGTTTCAGGAAGCGTGTGAAGGCAGTTATTGAGAAAGAAGGAGGACACATAGAATAAAAACATTTTCTATTATAGAAATTTTCTTGTGGCAAATAAATTCTCATGACTTTCAATAAACTAATTGGTCATACACTGTCTTTCAATCCCTGCCTCAAAATATTGTACATTTTGCTTCCCCACCCTGTATGTTTCATTAATTAAGGTGGATGGATAATCAAATTGCTAAATCTCAATATATTTTCATGAACTTTAAGTGTTTTGTGATGTTTCCTTTTTTATTATTAAATAGTTCAAACCCAGGACAGAATCAGGGCAAAGTTTATAAGTAAATAGAAAATACTTTATTATTTATTTATTTGACTTGTTTTAGGTGCATATTTATTAATTTGACTCTTTTTTTGGGGTGTATATTTATTTATTTGTCTGTCCATCCGTCCATCCATCCATTTTCTGCACTGCTTAGTCCTTGTGAGGGTCCAGTGGTTCCTGCAGGCTGAGGGTCCAGGGGTTCCTACAAGCTGAGGGTCCAGGGGTTCCTACAGGCTGAGGGTCCAGGGGTTCCTACAGGCTGAGGGTCCAGGGGTTCCTACAGGCTGATGTGTGAGGGTCCAGGGGTTCCTACAGGCTGAGGGTCCAGGGGTTCCTTCAGGCTGAGGGTCCAGGGGTTCCTACAGGCTGAGGGTCCAGGGGTTCCTACAGGCTGAGGGTCCAGGGGTTCCTACAGGCTGAGGGTCCAGGGGTTCCTACAGGCTGATGTGTGAGGGTCCAGGGGTTCCTACAGGCTGAGGGTTCAGTGGTTCCTACAGGCTGAGGGTCCAGGGGTTCCTACAGGCTGAGGGTCCAGGGGTTCCTACAGGCTGAGGGTCCAGGGGTTCCTACAGGCTGATGTGTGAGGGTCCAGGGGTTCCTACAGGCTGAGGGTCCAGGGGTTCCTACAGGCTGATGTGTGAGGGTCCAGGGGTTCCTGCAGGCTGAGGGTCCAGGGGTTCCTACAGGCTGAGGGTCCAGGGGTTCCTACAGGCTGAGGGTCCAGGGGTTCCTACAGGCTGAGGGTCCAGGGGTTCCTACAGGCTGAGGGTCCAGGGGTTCCTACAGGCTGATTTGTATTATTTATTGCAAAATGCAAATTGTATCTTTAATGTTAATGTCTAATATTTACAGTAAATGAATGAGTTTGAGTGCATTTAAAAGAACAAAAACTAAAAAAGGGGGAGAGTAGATGAGGGAAAAGAAGGAAAAGGGCAAGGAATGGCTGGATGGAAAGAGAGAAAAGGGCAGATGGATTGAAGGAGGAGGTGGTGGTTTACAGTAACAGGTCTGATTAAGAGTTCAGGAGGAACAGGAAGTCAGCACTGGGTGTCCTGCTCTGCCCCGGAATCTGCATACTGTCAATACTCTGTTATGGTCTGCACTGTCTCAATGTGTGTGTGTGTGTGTGTGTGTGTGTGTGTGTGTGAGCCAAAGAGTGAATGAGCTGCAGAAAAAAAAAACACACACCGGCAGTGAAATATCGTTCAAGACTTTGTGTACGGAAATGTGAGTTTGTAGCAAGGTTCTAATAGTTTTGGATTTTTCATTCTAGTTTAGTTTTATTTAGTTTGGACTTTTTTTTCTCTAATTCAGTTTTAATGCATTTTTAGAGCAGGTTTGATTAATTTTAGTTTTTTTCATAAACTTTCTCTTCTTCTCTGTCGTCGTATTCAAATAAATCCCAGACAGGACTCTGCTGCTTTCTCCCAACTTTAGTCTCCATGTTTCCAGGTAGAGTGGGGACCAGAAGACGACTAAATGAAAAAAATACAAAAAAATAACAAAAAAATAAAAATTAAATAAATTTTAAAAAAAAAAGAAAAAAGAAAAGAAAAAAGAAGAGAATTAAAAAGAAAAAAAATTTAAATAAAATAAAAAATAACAATGATAAAAAATTTTTTAAAAAATTTAAAAATAAAGAAATAAAATAGTTTTAAAAATAAATAAATAAATAAATAAAAAAATAGAAAAAGGGACAACTAAACGACAAGTGACCACAAGTGAAGGACCATTAAATATCATATGGTGACAGCAGATAAAATCGCTCGACCGAAATAAATAGATTTCGTATCAATCCGACATTGACAAAGACGAAAACGAAGGGAATTTTATCCATAATTTTTATCCGTTTTAGTTAGTTTTGTAAACACACAATACAGTTTCAGTTAGTTATGGTTTTTTAATTCTTTTAATTATAGTTTTTATTTATTTCAGTTTCCGAAAATGTTTTTTCAATTCTAATTCTCGTCCTTCCGTTAGTCGTTTTTAACGATAATAACCTTGGTGTGTAGATGTGTGTATTTGTTCTGCAGACTGAGCAGAATCACTACGTGCATGAAGATGCATGTCCAAATGTGAGTCGGCAGCAGTAGTTTCCTGGTTGTGGAAGTGAATGGAACTATTACAGAGGTATTAATGTCTGTTCCTGCCCCGTGCATCCGCTGCTGCTCCTCCGTCCACAGCCGTGAAATTGGGACCATGTGTTTCTGCTGCTGCTCCGTCCTCTGAGCTCAGCCACATGGAGGGAGGAGGGCAAGGTTCCAATAGTTTGGGATTTTTCATTCTAGTTTACTTTTATTTAGTTTGGACTTTTATTTCTCTAATTCAGTTAGTTTGAATTAGTTTTTAGAGCAGGTTTGACAGTTTTTATTAGTTTTCATTTTTTCTAAATGCTTAGTTTTAGTTTTTTTTTTATATCTTTGGCTGGGCAGTGTGTGTGTATGTGGTGCAGGGGTGAGCAGAGGCTCTGGCCTACTATGATTGTAGATCAGATCAGTTCAGTTCAGCAGATCCAGGTTCAGTTCAGCAGATCCCAGGTCTTCTTTTTGTTCCTAGCTCTCCATCGGGGTTTCCAATCACAGGAAAAAAACCTGTCCTGAATAACACAAGGCCGACTTTAATTACTTCACTCACTGTTAATGTTAATCAAACCAAACACATTCAAATAAATCACAAATCAAGTTTTGACATCAAATTCCTAATCCAAAGTAATCAAAAGTGCACAATTCCATTTAACATATACAAAACTTAATTAATATTTCTAATACATGGTCACTTTTGTCCATAGTAAACATTAAACAGGTTTTATTGATTATGGGTAGTACTTCCGGTTTAGCAGATAGCACTTCCGGTGTAGCATGCTAATGCTAGCGCTACCGCTAAGCGCTAACTAGCGACTGCTAATTAGCGTCGGCTAACTAACTGCTAACCAGCGAGCGCGATGCAATTAAATACACCAAGTCCATGCATTTTACAGACATTTATATACATGTTAGACAACATATAACAGCGGCAACCAGAGCAGTGCACTGAAATACAAAGGACAATAGCAACAAGCTAACAGCAACAGCAACACAACTCACCAATTCAGGAGTTCCGTTCACTTCTCCTTTCTTTTCCCTTTTTCTGGTCCTCATTAGACCTGTAGAACTGTAATGGAAAACACATGTGTACACTGAACTGTCCAGGAATATGAATGTGGTGCAGATCAGTGCAAACACAACGAAGGGTTAGGGTTAGCAGATAAGTGCAGATACGCTCTATGACTCCATGTTTGCCGTTCATGCCACAGCTCACTCTACCGTCTTCTCTCTCTTACTTTTTTTCTACAAATATACAAGCAACTTAGCATCCATATTAAAGACAAATACAAAGGGACGGGTGCAAATAGGAGTACATATGTAGATGTCAACAACCATGAAGACTGCAATTTTGAAGAAAAAAAAAAATTAAAATAATCAACAAATAAAATGAGGTGGGGGCTGGGGCTTGTTGTACAAATGATATTCTTCAATAACTGATAGAAGCTTCAGTGCAGGTTTACTCTGCATGTGATGGAGAGTTTTCATTTAGAGCAGAAACTCATGATGGAAACTGGAAAATGTGGGTTTCATCTTCAAATATTTACATTTGTGTTTGTAAAACTGACCCAAAACGATGATATTATTTAGTAAAAGCTGTCTTTGCCATTGTCCAGTACATGTCCATAAGTAATGACCATTACAGAAAATTCTTCAGGAAGTCAAACGTTTGTGTGGATCCAGTCGTAAATGTCCAGTCCAAACGCTTCCACATACAAACAGTGGAAAAAGAAATGAACTGTGCTTTCAGTCTCATCACAGAAAACACAGTGATTTGTTTCAAAACCAAATCGTTGTTTTTTCAGATCATTGGAGGGATCGACTCCATTCAGAATTTTAAAATGAATTTCTTTGGCTTTTGGGTTTAAAGGAAACTTTAAATATGGGGTTCACAAAATTCTATTTTTAAAATCCATTTTTTTTTCTTTTTTTCTTTTAATTATAGTTTTGATTTAATTCAGTTAACGAAAATGTTTTTACAATTCTAGTTTTGGTCATTTCGTTAATTTCCGTTAACGATAATAACCTTGGGCAGCAGTAGGGACTAAGGCTGTAAGAAAATATCGGTTCTGCAATATATCGCAATATTTCATTTCACAATACTGTATCAATATTAAAAAGTACTGTATCGATATTTTTAGGTATTTATTCAAATGCAGATATTGTGGAGGTTCATTTTTGTTTTTCTTTTTTGTTTATATATTTTTTAGTATTCTTTAACACTCTTTTATTCAGTAATGTTTGTTCCTTTGTTTGGATTGAACTCAAATCCTGTTCTGATGTTAGCTGTGAATTAATAGAATCTGAACATTTGAACAGGATCTGAAACTGGAATGTCTGTAAAACAGAATTTCAGTTTGAACACGACGGTGAAGAAGATAAAAGATACGACAAAACTAAAATTAATACTAAAACTAAGCATTTAGAAAAAAAAAAAAACTAATAAAAACTATCAAACCTGCTCTAAAAACGAATTAAAACAAACTGAATTAGAGAAAAAAAAGTCCAAACTAAATCAAACTAAACAAGAATGAAAAATCCAAAACGATTCGAACCTTGGTGCTGCCTTTCCTTCTGACCAGCGTCCCACTGATGCTGTATATGTTGGACACAGTGACCCCCACCCCCCCGGACCCTGAGTGCATATGTTCGCTGTTACTACTGCAGACTCATCCCTCCTGAAGTTCCAGGTCATCACAACATGAACCTGAGAAATATGTGGAAAAGTAGGACGTTTCTGAGAGGTCAAATGTCAGCTGGACCAAAGGAAGGCGCTTCTGAACTCCTGGTGGTTCTCACAGGGTCGGTGTTTGCCTCCTGGTTTGGATTACCACCCACACCAGGTCGTCAACGGACGCAGAAGGGGATCAGGTTACAGATCTGTGGACTTTCTGACGGACACTTGGACACACAGGTGCTGCTGTCAGTTCCACCTTCAGTACCTGTTGCCTTAACTGTGAAAAAAAAGCACAAGACACGGATGTTTATGGTTTCTTTAACCCTCCGGTATCCAGGTGTGCCTTTTAGGCACTCTTTGCACTTCATGTTAAAAAAACTTCATTTTATTTTCACAATTTAAATAAGGTTAGAATTCAAAAGTTGTTCATTTTTGCATGATCTTTAAAATTCTGTCCACCAACTCAAATGTGCACATTGTAAACAAAAGAAAATGACCAGACTAGCATCTGTCTGCCCAGTGTGCAGAAAACGCACTATTTCTAACATTTGATCTGTATGATTAGGACTGAGCTGGATTTACCAAAATAAAATCAAATTAGAGCAGAAAAATAAATCAATATATAATATTTAATAGTCTGATTTATAGGTGTGCATTTTACGCACACTTGGTGACAGATGCTAGTATTTTTGAACATTTGACCTAGCACCAAAAATAATAATGCAAATTAACCAGTGTTGGAGTTAATCATTGACATATGCCAGGATGAAAAAATCACATAATATGTGATCCACTTTTTATGTAGTATATTGAAAAAAATAATTGTTTGTGTTTTTTGCATCTAAAACAATGGTTTGTTTACATTACAAACACGGCATTTAAAGGGTTAAAAATGTGACACTTATTGAGTATTTGGTATTTTTATTTACGGCTCAAGTTGATGAAATAGAAAAAAGTGTAAAAGAATTAAAAACAAACTGTATGAAAATTTTATTGACATTATTCCATAAGTGTGCCAAAAAGGAACACTTGGTGCTTAGTAAGGGCCTTGGTGGACGGGATACCAGAGGGTTAAATGAGTCATGTTATAATTCGACAATATTCTAAGGATACAGTGTAAGAGGGAATCACAATAATAATTAAAGCTGCAAGCAGCATTGGGCGGGACCTCGCACCGGGCGTTCCGCCTCCCCCGCGATCCGCGTCCCGGGAACGTCCACACCTCAGCTCCACTCACACCTCTCCGTCCCCATACCAGTTCCCACCCTTTAGTGTCTGTCCTCCTTACATCTGTACAGAACACCAGCGACCCTCTGCTGAAACCACCATCACCTTTAAAATGAGACTTTTATTTTGGAAACCCTACTGTGTGTATGTGCATTTGTTTTGTATGTGAGAGAAAGAATCAGTTAGAAAAATGAATTGAAATTGTATGAATAATTGAGCATTAAAGTGATGATTTCTCACATTTAAGGCTTTTATTTTGAAAAAACCCTATTGTGTGAGCATGTGTGTCTGTGAGAAAGAGTACTTTTGAATGAAGAAACATTGTACAAACAGTTGAGCGTTTGGTCATAAAAATGAAAAGAAGTTATGTAATAGACATTTTGTATTATTGGTAATTAGGGTTTTATTTAGAAAAAATGTACTCAGTGTACTTTTGAATGTGTGCAAAATTTCCAATATCCAAAATACAATGCAGTAAAACCTGTTTTAAAATGGAGAAAGAAAAAAAATAAATAAATAAAACTTGGATTGTCTGGGACTTGAATCCAGGTCCTCTTGTTCCATAGGCAGCTACATGAACCACTGCACTAAGGACAGACACATACAGGTGTGCACCAGGAAGAGTTTTATAGGGACTTTGTCATTGTTAAAAGTGAAACTAAACATAGTCTTCAAAAAATCACCATTATTCCATAACCGTAGGTCGTATCTGAAAAATTCTTTCACTTTTGGATTCTGCAGACTTGTGGGAATTTCATGAGGTATAAGTTTTTATTCAAAGGTCTGAAATGACTAAGCAGTAATTGCAGAAACATAGAGTAACTTTCAAAGGCAGATTGCCAACTTCCTGTTGGAGTTAGCTCATGAGTGTCAGTGTATGATTTGTCGGCTCAATCAGACCAACATTTTGGCATTTGTTTCATGTTTCTGTGACATTCCTACTGGCCGCTAGGGCAGATTTTGTGTGTTTTTTAGTACAAAAGTGGTGCTACAGAGTCCATTTTGGCACCCAAGGGATTAATTTTGATATTGAATCAAAGTGTTCACCAGCCATGACATACATGGCAAATTTGATGAGTTTTGGAGCATGTTAAGGGGGTCAAATGGCAGTCTAAAGTGGGAAAAGTATGAAAATAAACAAATTGTTATAAATCAATAACTGTACATCCTATCGCAAACATTTTTGCATGTAAGTGTTGTGCTGAGTCCCGTGAACGCGTAGATATGTCACATGTGAGGAAAAACTCCAAAGTGAAAAATGAGTTCCAAACATAGCAATTTTGCGGGCTTGTAAAAAAAAAACTAAGACAGTTCCGGAAAAAGTGAGAGATCACTTTTTTGAGGAGGTTTCACTCTATCTTTTGGCGCAATTTAGAAGTCAATACGACAAACGGTATCATTGGAGTTAGTTTTCAACATTTTATTTTGAAAGGTATATTGCGAACTTCCTGTTGGAGTTAGGTCATAAGTGTCAGTGCATGATTTGTAGCGCTTTATCCAACAAGAATTTTGGCACTAGTTTCATGTCTGTACGACATTCCTACTGGCCACTAGGGCTGTTTCCGTTTTTTTCACATAGGTGGCGCTAGAGAGGCCATTTTAGCACCTATGGGGTTAATTTTTTCATTTTATCAAATTTTTCGCCAGGCCTGACATGTGTGCCAAATTTGGTGAGTTTTTGTGCATGTTCAGGGGGTCAAAATCCAGGTCAAAGTGGTGTGTGAATAATAATAATATATTAAAGCTGCAAGCAGCATTGGGCGGGACCTCGCACCGGGCGTTCCGCCTCCCCCGTGATCCGCCTCCCGTGACCGTCCACACCTCAGCTCCACTCACACCTCTCCGTCCCCATACCAGTTCCCACCCTTTAGTGTCTGTCCTCCTTACATCTGTACAGAACACCAGCGACCCTCTGCTGAAACCACCATCACCTTTAAATGAGACTTTTATTTTGGAAACCCTACTGTGTGTATGTGCATTTGTTTTTAATGTGAGAGAAAGAATCAGTTAGAAAAATGAATTGAAGTTGTATGAATAAGTGAGTATAAAAGTGATGATTTCTCACAGTTAAGGCTTTTATTTTGGAAAAACCCTATTGTGTGAGCATGTGTGTCTGTGAGAAAGAGTACTTTTGAATGAAGAAACATTGTACAAACAGTTGAGTGTTTGGTCATAAAAATGAAAAGAAGTTATGTAATAGACAATATGTATTATTTTTAATAAGGGTTTTATTTTGAAAAAAATGTACTGTGTTTACTTTGTAATGTGTGCAAAATTTCCAATATCCACAACAAAATACAGCAAAACATGTTTTAAAATGTGATGGAGGGAAGAAAGAAAAAAAAAAAAAAAAAAAGCTATTTCCCTTCTTGGGGTTTGAACCCAGGACTCCTGCATAACAGAACACTGCTCTAACCGCTGATCTATTATCAGACACCCACCAGATGGCAGCAGTGTCCTTTATATGGGGATATTGTCATTGTGAAAAGTGAAACTACACATACTCTTCCAAAAATCGCCATTATTCCATAACTGGAGGTCGTATCAGAAAAATTCTTTCACTTTTGGATTCTGCAGACTTGTGGGAATTTAATGAGATAAAACTTTTGTGTCAAAAGTCTAAAATGACTAAGCAGTAATTGCAGAAACGTAGAGTAACTTTCAAAGGCAGATTGCCAACTTCCTGTTGGAGTTAGCTCATGAGTGTCAGTGTATGATTTGTCGGCTCAATCAGACCAACATTTTGGCATTTGTTTCATGTTTCTGTGACATTCCTACTGGCCGCTAGGGAAGATTTTGTGTGTTTTTTAGTACATAGGTGGTGCTACAGAGTCCATTTTGGCACCCAAGGGGTTAATTTTGATATGGTATGAAAGTGTTCAGCAGCCATGACATACATGGCAAATTTGGTGAGTTTTGGAGCATGTTAAGGGGGTCAAATGGCAGTCTAAAGTGGAAAAAGAATGAAAAGAAAAAAAATGTTATAAATCAATAACCGTACATGCTATCTTAAAAATTTTTGCATGTGAGTATTGTGGTGAGTACCGTGAACGCGTAGATATGTCACATGTGGGGAAAAACTCCAAAGTGAAAAATGAGTTTCAAACATCGCAACTTTGCGGCCCTGTAAAAGAAAAAGTAAGACAGGTCTGGAAAAAGTGTGAGATCAGTTTTTTGATGAGGGTTCACTCTATCTTTTGGGGCTATTTAGAAGTCAATACGACAAATGGTGTCATCGGAGTTAGTTTTAGAAATTTTATTTTGAAAGGCATATTGCGAACTTCCTGTTGGAGTTAGGTCATAAGTGTCAGTGCATGATTTGTAGCGCTTTATCCAACAAAAATTTTGGCACTGGTTTCATGTCTGTACAACATTCCTACTGGCCACTAGGGCAGTTGCCATTTTTTTCACATAGGTGGCGCTAGAGAGGCCATTTTAGCACCTATGGGGTTAATTTTTTCATTTTATCAAATTTTTCGCCAGGCCTGACATGTGTGCCAAATTTGGTGAGTTTTCGTGCATGTTCAGGGGGTCAAAATCCAGGTCAAAGTGGTGTGTAAATAATAATAATATAAAAACGAACGAATAACAATAGGGCCTTGCTTGCAGGCAAGGCCTCTCACTGTGTGAGAGGGCCTTACCTTTCGGCTCGGTCCCTAACAAGCAGCATTGGGCGGGACCTCGCACCGGGCGATCCGCCTCCCCCGCGATCCGCCACCCGTGACTGTCGACGCCTCAGCTCCACTCACACCTGTCCGTCCCCATACCAGTTCCCATCCTTTAGTGTCTGTCCTCCTTACATCTGTACAGAACACCAGTGACCCTCTGCTGAAACCACCATCACCTTTAAATCAGACTTTTATTTTGGAAACCCTACTGTGTGTATGTGCATTTGTTTTTAATGTGAGAGAAAGAATCAGTTTGAAAAATGAATTGAAATTGTATGAATAAGTGAGTATAAAAGTGATGATTTACCACATTTAAGGCTTTTATTTTGGAAAAACCCTATTGTGTGAGGATGTGTGTCTGTGAGAAAGAGTACTTTTGAATGAAGAAACATTGTACAAACAGTTGAGTGTTTGGTCATAAAAATGAAAAGAAGTTATGTAATAGACAATATGTATTATTCTTAATTTTGGTTTTATTTTGAAAAAATGTACTCCGTGTACTTTTGAATGTGTGCAAAATTTCCAATATCCACAATACAATGCAGTAAAACCTGTTTTAAAATAAAATTTAAAAAAAAAAAAAAAATTTTTAGATTACCTGGGACTTGAACCAGGGTCCTTCAGCTCCATAGGCAGCTACATGAACCACTGCACTACAGAGAGACATGTGAAAATGTGCACCAGCAAGACTTTTATAGGGATTTTGCCATTTGGAAAAGTGAAACTAAACATAGTCTTCAAAAAATCGCCATAATTCCATAACCGTAGGTCGTATCTGAAAAATTCTTTCACTTTTGGATTCTGCAGACTCGTGGGAATTCAATGAGGTCTAACTTTTATGTCAAAACTCTGAAATGAATAAGCAGTAATTGCAGAAACGTAGAGTAACTTTCAAAGGCAGATTGCCAACTTCCTGTTGGAGTTAGCTCATGAGTGTCAGTGTAGGATTTGTCGGCTCAATCAGACCAACATTTTGGCATTTGTTTCATGTTTCTGTGACATTCCTACTGGCTGCTAGGGCAGATTTTGTGTGTTTTTTAGTACATAGGTGGCGCAACAGAGTCCATTTTGGCACCCAAGGGGTTAATTTTGATATTGTATGAAAGTGTTCACCAGCCATGACATACATGGCAAATTTGGTGAGTCATACAGCAGGACATCTCCATCACTATTGACTCCATACCTCTGGCTCCTACCAGTGTAGTACGTAACTTGGGAGTCATGATTGATAATCAGTTGACCTTCACGGATCACGTTGCCTCTGTCACCCGATCATGCCGTTTCACTCTGTTCAACCTAAGAAAGATCAGGCCATACCTAACCCAACAGGCCACCCAGCTCCTGGTGCAGACTATGGTTATCTCCCGCCTTGACTACTGCAATGCTCTTCTAACGGGCCTCCCAGCTTGTGTTGTCAGACCACTACAGATGGTCCAGAATGCAGCAGCGCGTCTGGTCTTCAATCAGCCTAAAAGGGCACATGTCACCCCCTTACTCATTGAGTTCCACTGGTCTACCCATAGCTGCCCGCATCAAATTCAAATCTTTAATCCTAGCCTACAAAATTCTCCGTGGGTCTGCTCCTGTCTACTTAGGTGCACTAATAAAAGCTTATGTCGCCCCACGACCACTCCGCTCGTCTGGGGAACGTAGTCTGGTGGTCCCCAGACCTTGTACAAGACAATCCAGGCTCTTTTCATGGGTCATTCCACGTTGGTGGAACGCTCTACCAAGTGCTACAAGAACAGAGTCATCCCTGCCTATCTTCAAGAAGCTCCTGAAGACCCAGCTCTTCCGAGAGCACCTCCTGTCCTAGCACTTTCAAACATTCCATTTTAAATATTCTAATAAGGTTTTTCCCAGGACAACCACAGATTCTTTCACGATTATCTCTGGACCTGCTGCGGTGGTCCGGCCTCTTCCCTGCCCTCATCATCACCACTCACTTATCCTCAACCGCCTCCATGTGTCTCCCCCTACTCCCCCCTTCTCCCCCTCTCCCCCAGTCTCTATCTCTATTGCTCTCTCTTTTTCCCCTTCTCTACTCTCTCTCTTTAACCCCAACTGGTCAAGGCAGACGGCCATCCTCCTCAGTCTGGGTCTGCTCCAGGTTTCTGCTGTTAAAGGGAAGTTTTTCCTTCCACTGTCACCAGTCACAAGTGTTTGCTCCTGGAGGATTCTGTTGGGTTTCTGTAAATTGACTTAGAGTCTGGTTTTGACCAACTCTATATATAAAATGTCAAGAGAGAACTTTTTTGTGATCTGGCGCTATATAAATAAAATTTGATTGATTGAGTGATTTAATTGGTTTTCCCCTGTAAGTCGCTTTGGAAAAAAGCATCTGCCAAATGCGTAAACATAAACATAAACATAAACATGTTAAGGGGGTCAAATGGCAGTCTAAAGTGGAAAAAGTATGAAAATAAAAGAATTGTTATAAATCAACAACCGTACATCCTATCTCAAAAATTTTTGCATGTGAGCATTGTGCTGAGTCCCATGAACGTGTAGATATGTCACATGTCAGGAAAAACTGCAAAGTGAAAAATGAGTTCCAAACATCACAACTTTGCGGGCTTGTAAAAAAAAAACTAAGACAGTTCCGGAAAAAGTGAGAGATCACTTTTTTGAGGAGGTTTCACTCTATCTTTTGATGCTATTTAGAAGTCAATATGACAAACGGTGTCATCGGAGTTAGTTTTAGAAATTTTATTTTGAAAGGCATATTGCGAACTTCCTGTTGGAGTTAGGTCATAAGTGTCAGTGCATGATTTGTAGTGCTTCATCCAACAAGAATTTCGGCACTGGTTTCATGTCTGTACAACATTCCTAGTGGCCACTAGGGCTTTTCCCATTTTTTTCATATAGGTGGCACTAGAGAGGCCATTTTGGCACCTATGGGGTTAATTTTTACATTTTATCAAATTTTTCGCCAGGCCTGACATGTGTGCCAAATTTGGTGAGTTTTTGAGCATGTTTAGGGGGTCAAAATCCAGTTTAAAGCGTCACGGAAAAATAATAATAATAATAATAATAATAATAATAATAATAATATAAAAATGAACGAAAAACAATAGGGCCTTGCTTGCAGGCAAGGCCTCTCACTGTGTGAGAGGGCCTTACCTTTCGGCTCGGTCCCTAATAATAATAATAATTAAAGCTGCAAGCAGCATTGGGCGGGACCTCGCACCGGGCGATCCGCCTCCCCCGCGATCCGCCACCCGTGACTGTCGACGCCTCAGCTCCACTCACACCTCTCCGTCCCCATACCAGTTCCCACCCTTTAGTGTCTGTCCTCCTTACATCTGTACAGAACACCAGTGACCCTCTGCTGAAACCACCATCACCTTTAAAATGAGACTTTTATTTTGGAAACCCTACTGTGTGTATGTGCATTTGTTTTTAATGTGAGAGAAAGAATCAGTTTGAAAAATGAATTGAAATTGTATGAATAAGTGAGTATAAAAGTGATGATTTACCACATTTAAGGCTTTTATTTTGGAAAAACCCTATTGTGTGAGGATGTGTGTCTGTGAGAAAGAGTACTTTTGAATGAAGAAACATTGTACAAACAGTTGAGTGTTTGGTCATAAAAATGAAAAGAAGTTATGTAATAGACATTTTGTATTATTCTTAATTTTGGTTTTATTTTGAAAAAATGTACTCCGTGTACTTTTGAATGTGTGCAAAATTTCCAATATCCACAATACAATGCAGTAAAACCTGTTTTAAAATAAAATAAAAAAAAAAAAAAATTTTTGGATTACCTGGGACTTGAACCAGGGTCCTTCAGCTCCATAGGCAGCTACATGAACCACTGCACTACAGAGAGACATGTGAAAATGTGCACCAGCAAGACTTTTATAGGGATTTTGCCATTTGGAAAAGTGAAACTAAACATAGTCTTCAAAAAATCGCTATAATTCCATAACCGTAGGTCGTATCTGAAAAATTCTTTCACTTTTGGATTCTGCAGACTTGTGGGAATTCAATGAGGTCTAACTTTTATGTCAAAACTCTGAAATGAATAAGCAGTAATTGCAGAAACATAGAGTAACTTTCAAAGGCAGATTGCCAACTTCCTGTTGGAGTTAGCTCATGAGTGTCAGTGTAGGATTTGTCGGCTCAATCAGACCAACATTTTGGCATTTGTTTCATGTTTCTGTGACATTCCTACTGGCTGCTAGGGCAGATTTTGTGTGTTTTTTAGTACATAGGTGGCGCTACAGAGTCCATTTTGGCACCCAAGGGGTTAATTTTTGATATTGTATGAAAGTGTTCACCAGCCATGACATACATGGCAAATTTGGTGAGTTTTGGAGCATGTTAAGGGGGTCAAATGGCAGTCTAAAGTGGAAAAAGTATGAAAATAAAAGAATTGTTATAAATCAACAACCGTACATCCTATCTCAAAAATCTTTGCATGTGAGCATTGTGCTGAGTCCCATGAACGTGTAGATATGTCACATGTCAGGAAAAACTGCAAAGTGAAAAATGAGTTCCAAACATCACAACTTTGCGGGCTTGTAAAAAAAAAACTAAGACAGTTCCGGAAAAAGTGAGAGATCACTTTTTTGAGGAGGTTTCACTCTATCTTTTGATGCTATTTAGAAGTCAATATGACAAACGGTGTCATCGGAGTTAGTTTTAGAAATTTTATTTTGAAAGGCATATTGCGAACTTCCTGTTGGAGTTAGGTCATAAGTGTCAGTGGATGATTTGTAGTGCTTCATCCAACAAGAATTTTGGCACTGGTTTCATGTCTGTACGACATTCCTAGTGGCCACTAGGGCTTTTCCCATTTTTTTCACATAGGTGGCGCTAGAGAGGCCATTTTGGCACCTATGGGGTTAATTTTTACATTTTATCAAATTTTTCGCCAGGCCTGACATGTGTGCCAAATTTGGTGAGTTTTTGAGCATGTTTAGGGGGGCAAATTCCAGTTTAAAGCGTCACGGAAAAATAATAATAATAATAATAATAATAATATAAAAACAAACGAAAAACAATAGGGCCTTGCTTGCAGGCAAGGCCTCTCACTGCGTGAGAGGGCCTTACCTTTCGGCTCGGTCCCTAATAATAATAATAATAATATAAAAACGAACGAAAAACAATAGGGCCTTGCTTGCAGGCAAGGCCTCTCACTGTGTGAGAGGGCCTTACCTTTCGGCTCGGTCCCTAATTAAAGCTGCAAGCAACACTTTAACATTCAAATGTCAACAGTCTGGGACAGAAAAGACATTTTCCTACATTTGGATGTAGAATTTGTTCCTGTAACCCCAGAAATATGAGAGTTATGATGAGTTGTTTCTAGACTTTCAAACCAAAACAGGCTCTGCACTGTTTGAGCAGCAAGATTTCAGCCAATCAGCTGTCAGCATGTGTGTGCATGCGCACGTTCGTCTCACATGGCTCCTATAGATCAGACATGTGAGTTAATAGAGTTCAGGCTGCAGTTCCCTCAGCTACCATTTCTCGGATAAATTGCTGTAATTCGAAAATCGTACATCGTATCTCAAAAATTTTTTCACAGGAGTGTTCTGCTGTGTTTTGTGATCGCTTCAATGTATAATCTGTCTGGGAAATGTTCAAGTTGAATTTTCAGTTTCAGACTTCGCAACTTTCAGGGCTTGTAAAAAAAAAAACTAAGATAGTTATAAAAAAAGTCCGAGATCACTTTTTTGAGAAGGGGTCTCTCTATCTTCTGGTGCTATTTAGAAGACGATATGACAAATGGTGTGATAGGAGTTAATTTTAGAAATTTTATTTTGAAACGCATATTGCGAAGTTCCTGTTGGAGCTAGCTTATACGTGTCAGTGCGTGATTTGTTGGGCTCGATTAAATGAAAGTTTTGGTCTTGGTTTCGTGTTTCTACGACATTTGTAGTGGAAGTTTGCAATTTTCGCATTTTAGATTGAACAGCATATTGCGAACTTCCTGTTGGAGTTAGGTCATGAGTGTCAGCACGTGATTTGTCGGGCTCGATGAGACGAAAATTTTGGAGTTTGTTTAATGTTTCTACGACATTCCTACTGGCCGCTAGGGCCGTTTTTGTGATTCTAGGGGGCGCTAGAGAGCTCATTTTGGAACCTATGGGGTTAATTTTTGCATTTTATAAAATTTTTCACCAGATCTGACATGCTTGCCAAATTTGGTGAATTTTCGAGCATGTTTAGGGGGTCAAATTCCAGGTTAAAGTGGCGGCGGGAGAAGAATAATAATAATATAAAAACGAACGAAAAACAATAAGAAAAAGGGCAAAGGCCCTCTCCCTCACTGTGTGAGAGGGCCTTTGCCCGTTGGCTCGGTCCCTAAAAACGAACGAATAACAAGGCCCTCTCTCTCACAAAGTGAGAGAGAGGGCCTTTGCCCGTCAGGGCTCGGTCCCTAATAATATCTAAACGAACAAATAACAATAGGGCCTTGCTTGCAGGCAAGGCCTCTCACTGTGTGAGAGGGCCTTACCTTTCGGCTCGGTCCCTAATAATAATAATAATAATAATAATAATAAAATTTATTTTTTACTTTTAGCAAAAACTACAGCATATCAGAATAGTTTTGGTATGTTACTCGTGTGTGTTTGTGCCAAAAAAAAAAAAAAAAAGACCTTGAGGGGAAAATAAAGACAATACCAAAGTCAAATGTTTACTGTGGAGTGAAAAAACCCAATCTCCAAGGTGGACCAGAATGTTCTATTAGATTTGAAAAGTTCAACCCAATGACTGGACTGGATTTACCGCCATGATATTCAAATGAGTTCAGGTCAAAGGTCATGTTTGGTCATTCTATGGAGCTGCAGACGGATTAAAGGCACTATTTGACTATTCTATGAATGAAGGATGTAGAAGTGGATCCAAGTGCATCAGAGCTACGATGGGGTTTGTTGTAAATCTTGGTGTTTGAAGGTGATGATGAATGGAGCTGAGTTCAACATGTGGAGGTTTAGAGAGATGGACAAGTAGTAGTGATACCGCATAGTTTGGTATCGATCCGATACCAAGTAAATACAGGGCCAGTATCACCAATGTTGATACCAATACTGATACGTTTCATTAATTAAGGTGGATGCAACATTGAATTACTAAATCTTAATTCATTTTCATGACCTTTAAGTGTGATGTAATAATAAAAAGTGATGTTTCCTTTTTTATTATTAAGTAGTTAAAACCCAGGACAGAATTAGGGCAAAGTTTTTAAGTAAATAGAAAGTACTTTAGTATCTAAATTTTTATTTATTTATTTTTTTTCAGAAACAATAGAACAGTAACAAAACCATTTTTCCCCATACATTGTCATGTCTGGAATTTTTTCTTTCTTAAATTGACAAAGTGCACAAAATGATCACCAGAAAACAAATTAAAACAGGTATTTTTTTCAGGTAGTGTTCAGAAACTGTAATAAAAATTAAATGTAAATAATCTGTCGCTTAGAGCCTTTTTTCTGATCCTTCCTCTTGCCGTTGTGTCATTTTCAGTCTGTTAAACACACACATGGTTCTGCTCCTCTGTTCTTCTGCTCTGTGTTTCAGTCTCTGCTTCGCACTAACA
Organism: Sphaeramia orbicularis; assembly: GCF_902148855.1. NCBI lineage: Eukaryota > Metazoa > Chordata > Actinopteri > Kurtiformes > Apogonidae > Sphaeramia > Sphaeramia orbicularis. Next base: position 402,598 of record NW_021941525.1, on the reverse strand, counting down.
CAGAAGCGGTGAGTCCGATGGCCTGACTGTCGCCTCTGACCAAACTGCAGCAACGTGTACGAGAGAAAAACTGGGACTGAAGGATCGATCTGATACTGAAACCGACTTGGTATTGATACTACCGATATTTGGATCGATCTGCCCACCACTATGGAGGAGATCAAAATATGGAATCAGAAGACATCAACTATTTCTGAAGAAGTCCATGACAGTGGGACAGGAAGGACAGGAAGGACAGACAGCCTTTAAACAGATTTCTTCAAACTCCATCATGTCTTTGGTCAGAAAATATCACCACACACTATTTACACTGAAAAGAAAGAAGATGAAGGTGGACTGATAATAACTGTGGTGTGTGTGTGTGTGTGTAGGTGTGTGTGTGTGTGTGTGTGTGTAAAACTGTCCTAAACATCCCCCCTGCAGCTCTTCCTGTCATCTCTCTCTTCATTTCCCTCCCTCTCAGTCACTCTTCTTTCTTTTTCTTTCTCTGAACTTCTTCCCTTCAGGGACTACATCAAAGAGCCGAGGGTTATCAGTGTGTGTGTGTGTGTGTGTGTGTGTGTGTGTGTGTGATTGGCACACCTCCTGCTTTAACGTTGACACTTCAGACTCAGATGAGGCTCTGTCCACAGTTTCACGTAGGGCTGACGTACACTGACCTTATGACAAAATAATTCATGAAGTGTCCGTAGTTCTGACGTAGGCCGGTCTAATGCACCTTTAGACCATGACTGTGTACGGTGTCAGTACGACTCAAACTCACCTCATTTTCTCACGGTGCATCGACTTCATCAGAAACTACTGCTGCCTCCACCAGTGTCTACGAACTGCACAACCGAACAAACAGGGAGATTCGTCATTTGTACAAATCTTTGTGACTGAGGCTTAAAGAAGCACCAATAATAACCTCATTAACCTGCAGTATTATTTAGGAAAATAGTAACATTTTACTGACCAAAAATTCTGATTTGTGCACAAAGTCCATCCTCCTTTCTTTCCTCAAAAACAGTTCAACTACTCTGTTGGACAGATTATCCGTGTGGGTACTGGGGGTACCAGGGGTACCGGTGGACTGAAAGTGACGGTCAAATCCTGTTCCTGGTTGTGACTGTCTTGCTAGCTTCGGAATTATCCGACCTTTCTTAACGATGTCCAGCATTTCTGGAAAATGGCTTTGACAGTAAATCTGCATCCAAATCCATTTCTTCTCCTCCTTCAGCCGTTGTGTTTGGACTAAACAGCTGTTAAACCAACACAACACTATTAGTGTTGGTGCAGCTGTTACAGATGCAGTTTGCTAACTTTGGCTCGTCCGCTCTCTGACTATCCAGTCACAGGGTGTGAATACGCTGACGTCACCGTACGCCTGCTAGAGGCCCTGGCATCGCCAACTCGAAATCTGATTGGTTGAAGCAACAGTGTCATCCAGACTTATGTTCTGCTAGAGGGCCTGCAGAACGGACTGTGAAGGCCTCCACCCTGCCTGGCAACAAATGATGGCTGAAATGTGATTGGTTAAATGCTTTAATATGGCTGGGGCTGGGGTAAGGGGCTGGGGTAGGGGCAGGGGCAGGGGTAGGAGGTGGGGGCTGGGGTAGGGGCAGGGGTCTTTCCTCTGTGGTTCATGTATGGTTTGGTTGTCAGTGTATCCAGATGTGTATGGAATGGCGGGGGGGCTTCACATCCTTATCTTCTACATCCTCTGTTTGCTCCTCACTCTTCTTCTTCCACCCCTCCACACTAGATAATGCTCTTCTCAGCCCCGCCCCCACCCCCCCAGATAAGGCCCTGAAGGGTGCCATCACAGGAACCCTGTTGTAAACAGGCCTGTTGAGCAGCTGCAGAGGATCACTGACCCCAGACCCACCTGATAACGTCCTCCTGGGAACCCCCCCCCCAAAAAAAAACAAACAAAAAACTACCCAAACAGAAACAGGACCAGTGGACCAAACGACTGGACCACGAACAACAAACTGGACTAAGAAGATTAATGACTTATCCAACTGTATTTTATTCAGCTTTACTTTTTATTAAGGCGGGGGAACTTTTCAGAGGACCTAATTTTCCATCACCTTTAAGGAATGTTTGGAGGGAGTTTGATGCACTTAACTGTTCATATCTTCAGGGTAATTTTTACCTCCACCAGGAGGTATTGGGATCACTTTGCTTTGTGTGTTTGTTTGTTTGTTTTCATCTTTAGTGTAAAACTCTTCCACCCATCTTTCCCAAATCTTCCCCACAGATAGGCCTAGGCCCTGGGACCAACCCAGTACATTTTGGGCCAAGTAGGCCAAAGTTCAAGGTCACAGCAAGGTCACACTGTAAAAAAAATCTGTACTCTAACAGAATTTTCACAGTTTTTTTTTTTTCTTTTTACAGATTTTTCCTGTATTTTTAAGATACAGGAAAATATCAATGAAATTACAAAAATAGACTGTGATTTTACATGTCAAATGGAAAAAAACATGAAAAAACTGTAACTGTGAATAACCATAAAATTTCCATTTTTTAAAAGAATTTTTTTTCTTTTTTCACAGAAAAATACAGTTCAAATACATTTGTAAATGTATTGTAATTTTACAAATATTTCTTTTCTATTTATGAGATTAAACTGTTAATTTAAAGTTTAATACTGTAAAAATAATAATAATAATAAAACCAGATAAAATTACTGACAGTTAACGGTAACAGAAGTATTAGTTCTGTCAGTTGAACCAAACTTGTTTGTTAATTGACAAATATCTTGTGTAATTACAGGAGGTTTCACAACAAAAATGTTGAATAAATGTATTTTTGTGAATGTATAACATGTATAAGCACTGATAAACTGTCCAAATACAGTTTTTATCAGTGGATTGGACAACTGAGTCTCATTGAAAAAAAAAAAAAAAAAAAAAAAAAAAAAAAAAAAAAAAAAAATATATATATATATATATATATATATATATATATATATATATATATATATATATATATATATATATATACATATATATATGTGTGTGTGTGTGTGTGTGTATATATACATATATATATATATATGTATATATATGGAATTGGATTGTTTTAGTACATGTAAATATTCTTTATTAAACATTAAAAAGTCAAAAAAATCTGTACAATCTCATGTAAAGTTAGGGCAAAAAACTGTATTTTAATTATGGAAAATTACCGTATTTTATGAGATGGTTATTTTCCGTTATTTGACAGTATTTTTTTGGCACCCCTGCTGCTGGAATAATACCATTTTTTTTTTTTACAGGTTTTTTGTTTTTTTACAGTGTAGAATTAAAAGAAAAAACATAACTAACTTAAACTGTATTGTGTGTTTTCAAAACTAACTAAAACGGATAAAAATTCTGGATAAAATTCCCTTCGTATTCATCTTTGTCAATGTTGGATTGATACGAAATCAATTTATTTCACTCAAGCAATCTTCTCTGCTGTCACCATATGATATTTAAGGGTCTGTCACTTGTGGGTTTCTGTTTTTACAGTGCACAAAATCTACAATTTTCCTATCTGTCATAATTGAACAATTTTCCAAAATTCATCCAAAATTCCAAACAACTCCGATTCTCCTCCAGTTGGATCCACCTGTAGCTTAGAACAATCTCTTGTATGTGGAACTAAATTGTCCACATCCACTGTGGAATGTGGACTCTGTGGACATTTACACTGAACATTGAAAATCCCATTTCCCACACATTTAAATTTAGAACTCAACTAATATTGATGTGAATTGAATCTAATTGGACAGACACATGACTGGGACCAGATTCAACTGTTTCTGTGTATGGAACAACCTGGAAACTGTTGGATTTACACAGAAAGAGTGGATCCACACATGCACAGCGTTTGTTCAGGGGGTTTGGCGCAGGTTTGTGTTCTCTGAACACTTGTTGCATTTTTCACTTTGTAAATTCATCCTGTGGGTCAGAGTGGACCCTTTGGTGGGCCGGTTTCAGACCCCGGGCCGCATGTTTGACACCTGTGGGATAAACACTTACTGCCTAATTATTTAATCATTAAAGTGAACATATGTGTAAACAGAGTAGAAGCAGTCGTGTGCAACAGATGTGTTCATCCTCCACAGAAAGGAAGACAGGAAACAGAGGGATACGAGCAGAAGGAGAAAGAGGAGGCAGAGGGAAAAGCAACGAAGCGTAACAAATATCTGCATCCTGTTGTGAGAAAGAAGAGGGAGAGGAGGGGGGAGAGAGAGAGAGAGAGAGAGAGAGAGAGAGAGAGAGAGAGAGAGAGAGCAGCCAAGAGAAAGGAGATAAACAAGGTCGACAGTGAAACGACTCAAACAGAAACTTCTCAAGGCGGGAACAAAAAGCACATTGATGGAACGTGTCAGTCACTGGAGATGAATGAAGGGAGGAGGAGGAGGAGGTGGAGGAGGAAGAGAAGGAGGAGGAAGGAGGAGGAGGAGGAGGCTGAGGAGGAAGAGGAGGAGGAGGCCAAGGAGGAGGAGGAGGAGGAAGAGGAGGAGGAGGAAGGAGGAGGAGGCCGAGGAGGAAGAGGAGGAGGAAGAAGAGGAGGAGGAAGGAGGAGGAGGCCGAGGAGGAAGAGGAGGAGGAGGCCAAGGAGGAGGAGGAGGAGGAGGAGGCCGAGGAGGAAGAGGAGGAGGAGGCCAAGGAGGAGGAGGAGGAGGAGGAGGAAGGAGGAGGAGGCCGAGGAGGAAGAGGAGGAGGAAGAAGAGGAGGAGGAAGGAGGAGGAGGAAGGAGGAGGAGGCCGAGGAGGAAGAGGAGGAGGAGGCCAAGGAGGAGGAGGAGGAGGAGGAGGCCAAGGAGGAGGAGGAGGAGGAGGAGGCCGAGGAGGAAGAGGAGGAGGAGGCCAAGGAGGAGGAGGAGGAGGGAGAGGAGGAGGAGGAAGAGGAGGAGGAAGAGGAAGAAGAGGAGGAGGAAGAAGAGGAGGAGGAAGGAGGAAGAGGCCGAGGAGGAAGAGGAGGAGGAGGAAGAGGAGGAGGAGGCCAAGGAGGAGGAGGAGAAGGAGGAGGAAGAGGAAGAAGAGGAGGAGGAAGAAGAGGAGGAGGAAGGAGGAAGAGGCCGAGGAGGAGGAGGAGGAGGAGGAGGAAGAGGAAGAAGAGGAGGAGGAAGAAGAGGAGGAGGAAGAAGAGGAGGAGGAAGGAGGAAGAGGCCGAGGAGGAAGAGGAGGAGGAGGCCAAGGAGGAGGAGGAAGAGGAAGAAGAGGAGGAGGAAGAAGAGGAGGAGGAAGGAGGAGGAGGCCAAGGAGGAGGAGGAGGAGGGAGAGGAGGAGGAGGAAGAGGAGGAGGAAGAGGAAGAAGAGGAGGAGGAAGAAGAGGAGGAGGAAGGAGGAAGAGGCCGAGGAGGAAGAGGAGGAGGAGGAAGAGGAGGAGGAGGCCAAGGAGGAGGAGGAGAAGGAGGAGGAAGAGGAAGAAGAGGAGGAGGAAGAAGAGGAGGAGGAAGGAGGAAGAGGAGGAGGAGGCCAAGGAGGAGGAGGAAGAGGAGGAGGAGGAAGAAGAGGAGGAGGAAGGAGGAGGAGGCCAAGGAGGAGGAGGAGGAAGAGGAAGAAGAGGAGGAGGAAGGAGGAGGAGGCCAAACAGATAGCTCCTGCTGTCTGGTCTGTATTGTTGGCCTCATCCAGAGGAACCACATTCAGTCCAACTGTGTCAAGGTCAGTTTGCAGTGAATGGAGACTCTCCACCTGGCTGCGCTTTCACTGGGGGGGGCACAGCCGGCTGGGAGGGGCCCTGTCCAAACTGAAACAAAAGTGCAAAACTCCACTGCATTTACATACAGGCCAGGGAACGACAGAGCACACATGAGAGGAAGAATCTGCAAAAAAAAAAAATCACATGATGTACTTAAAGTGTTTCATATGAACTGAACTACGACAAGAATAAGAAAAGATGAAGTGAAATAAAGAAACCCCAAAAGACTGAGATTCAGTGTCTTTGAGGGACTTATTGGACCAAACCCAACGGCTCATTATACGAACCTGTGATAAGACGACTGACTAAAGAAAGCAACCAAAACTCTCTTTTGATTCAAAACATGATGAACAAGAAAAGCACTCAGAGAGCAGTTCTGGGTCCATGGTCTGAACACCTCCAGCTGGTCCAGCTGGTCCAGGTCTTCCAGAGTCCAGCTCCTGTTTCAGACCTGAACAGTCCTCAGTTCTTCTTCTTCTTCTGTGTTCATGTCTATAAATCAGACTAATCTGCTAATGGGCTGAATATCACATGGAGACGTGTGTGTGTGTGTGTGTGTGTGTGTGTGTAGTTGTGCAGACGTGTCCTGGTGGCTCCACGCCAAACCAAAGCACATGCTGGCAGCCTGAATGCAGACCAACACCCCCCCCCCCACCCCCCCCACCCCCCCGCTGCCTTAGAGCCATTTCACAGGTAATTAATGGACATAATGAGTGCAATTCCAGGGAAAACATGGAGCGTGTGGGGCGCTGAAGTAG
>NW_021941525.1:346159-391159 GCF_902148855.1 Sphaeramia orbicularis | reverse complement strand
AGGAGCCAGCAGATCATGTAATCACAGATGAACTGGAATGTCAAAGGTGTCTGCCACATGAGGACCACGTCTTTAGACTCTGGAACCAAAGCACACCAGATGCAGAAGGTCAACAGAGAACTGGACACTCTGAGGCAAACCCATCCAGTTTCTGGGACCGATTTGTGACCATGGATGAGACTGGGGTCCATCACTATCAGCCTGAGACCACGGAGCAGTCCCAACTATGGAAACATCCCATGGCACCAACCCCAAAGAAGGCACAGGTCGGACGCCTGCTCGATGACAGACCCAGACTCAAGTTAGTCCAGTTTTCAGGAACCACTGGATACAGAAAGTTCAGGGAGCTGGAAAACAGGGAAAGGATTACTATGACCAAGAAATGGAGTGGATAGGATTAAGATATGGGACAGATTTCAGGGACCAAATGTGGTCTGCATATCTGAATCCTCTCCATGTTGGGCTCAAAACTTTTCAGTCGCCCCTCGTAGCAGCAGCTGGACGTTCAAATTCAAACTGTCTGAACTGTTAGGGTCCAAATACACAAAGAACTGAAGCACAGAACTGAAGAACTGAAGAACTGAAGAACTGAAGAACAGTGGGTTTGAAGACGTATGAGCCTTTCAACTACACGGACTTAAACTTCAGTCCTCCACCCGTCCCTCACTCGTCCTCCACCCTTCCCTCACTCGTCCTCCACCCGTCCCTCACTCGTCCTCCACCCGTCCTCACTCGTCCTCCACCCTTCCCTCACTCGTCCTCCACCCTTCCCTCACTCGTCCTCCACCCTTCCCTCACTCGTCCTCCACCCTTCACTCGTCCTCCACCCGTCCCTCACTCGTCCTCCACCCTTCCCTCACTCGTCCTCCACCCGTCCCTCACTCGTCCTCCACCCTTCCCTCACTCGTCCTCCACCCTTCCCTCACTCGTCCTCCACCCTTCCCTCACTCGTCCTCCACCCTTCACTCGTCCTCCACCCGTCCCTCACTCGTCCTCCACCCTTCCCTCACTCGTCCTCCACCCGTCCCTCACTCGTCCTCCACCCTTCCCTCACTCGTCCTCCACCCGTCCCTCACTCGTCCTCCACCCTTCCCTCACTCGTCCTCCACCCTTCCCTCACTCGTCCTCCACCCTTCACTCGTCCTCCACCCGTCCCTCACTCGTCCTCCACCCTTCCCTCACTCGTCCTCCACCCGTCCCTCACTCGTCCTCCACCCTTCCCTCACTCGTCCTCCACCCTTCCCTCACTCGTCCTCCACCCTTCCCTCACTCGTCCTCCACCCTTCACTCGTCCTCCACCCGTCCCTCACTCGTCCTCCACCCTTCCCTCACTCGTCCTCCACCCGTCCCTCACTCGTCCTCCACCCGTCCCTCACTCGTCCTCCACCCTTCCCTCACTCGTCCTCCACCCTTCCCTCACTCGTCCTCCACCCGTCCCTCACTCGTCCTCCACCCTTCCCTCACTCGTCCTCCACCCTTCCCTCACTCGTCCTCCACCCTTCACTCGTCCTCCACCCGTCCCTCACTCGTCCTCCACCCTTCCCTCACTCGTCCTCCACCCGTCCCTCACTCGTCCTCCACCCTTCCCTCACTCGTCCTCCACCCTTCAGTGTCTCCTGCAGACTCTTGTCATAAACCCAGGACAAAATAGCAGCTCCTAATTGTTGAGTTTAACGCCTGGTGATTACAGGGGCTTGTAAAAGTTCCTCAGCCCCCTCCCCCTCCTCAAACCCCCCCCCGCCCCCCGGGGCCACACAGGGCGCCCAGGCCAATCAGCACGTCTACTTCTCTGGCACCATTTTTTAAATTTTATTTTACAGCCCAGAGAAGGAGGAGAAGTCTGCACTCATTTAGCTAACGGAGACCAATAAACACTGAGAGATTTACATTAATGGACCATTTACAGGCTGAAGGGGGGGGGGTCATCATAGAGCTGAACTGGGCTTCCGTCATCAGTGGGTTTGACTGTGACACCACATCCAAAATAACACACATGAACAGAACATGAAACAACAGAACACACATGAAAAAACAGGCTGATGTGATCACAGAAAAAGAAATTCAACAGAGGACATAAACCAGGGGTGTCAAACATGCGGCACAGGGGCCAAATGTGGCCCCCCCAAAGGTTCCAGTCCGGCTCCTGGGATGTTTTTGCAAAGTACAAAAATTCCACAGTCTTGAATTGAATTAAGCAAAAAAAAAAAAAAAAAATCTTGAATTAAGGAAAATAAAAAGTGGATTGGGTGACAGTCGACGGCAGGAGGCTCGACCACCCGATCCCCAGACACAGAGTCTGGCTCTAGGGACAGAATATTTCATATCCTATATTATAAAAGGAAAGTGGACTCTGTGTGTGTGTGTGTGTGTGTCACAGTTTGTCATACTTCTGTATTTTCGGTCATCAATCAGACTCGTGAAAACAGTGAGTCGATCGGACCAATATTTTGGCAGTTTTTGAACAGGATCTGAAACTGTAACGTCTGTAAAATATGACTTCAGTTTGAACACGAACATTTGCTGATAGAACACTAGATCCTTTTGTGATCAAATACAGCTGTGTTTAGTATTTGTGCAGATTTCTGCTGTAATTCAATTTTTCCAGGAAATAATCATTAAAAAAAAGAGAAACAAAACCAAACAAAAAAGGCCTTTTTAACAGAATCATGATGTATCGTGATATATCGTATGGTGATCCTAGTGTTGTGATTTGTATCATATCACCAGATTCATGCCGATGCACAGCCCTAGAAGTCAGAAGATAAACTGTATATAAACTATGAACGGTATAATCTGGTCCCACAGCAGAAATCACAGAGTTTTTCGGCCTATTTTCTTCACGTGTTGAAACGGGGCGGCGCCGTGGTGGTTCCAGCCCAACAGGGACCTTTCTGTGTGGACTTTACATGTTCTCCCAGTGTTTATGGGGGTTCTCTGGCTCCTCCCACCATCCAAAGGTGTGCACTGATTGGTTCATTGTTTAATCTAAGTCACAGGTGTCAAACATGCGGTCCAGGGGCCAAATCCAGCCCACCAAAGGGTCCAGTCCGGCCCTGGGATGAATTTGTGAAATGCAAAAATTACACTGAAGAAATGAACAGTCATTGGTGACAAAATCCTTTGAATTCAGGTTCCACATGCAGACACATACAGACCAGTTAGATTTCCAGTGGGTCAGAACCAGTCAAATATGATCATAATAACCTGTAAATAATGACAACCCCAAATTCTCTTTGTTTTTTAGGTGTAAAAAGTAAAATTACATGAAAATGTTTACATTACCGAACTATACTTTTACAAAAAACATGAATAACCTGAACAAATATGAACAAACAGAAATGTCTTCAGAAAAGTCAATGCAATTTGACCAGTATTCTGCCTGTATGGAAGTAAATCTGTGTCATCATATTCTGAGTTATAAAAGCCATTGAATTTCTAGCACTGATTTTTTTTTTTTTTTGCACTGAAATTAAGTATCTGAATTTTTTGCACCTGAATTTTTACACCTGAATGTTTGCATCTGAATTTATTTAATTATAAATTTATGAACATAGCTGAATTCGGAGACAATTCACATATTTAATTTCAGTGCAAAAAATAAATAAATAAATAAATTTCAGACACTTCATTTCAGTGCAAAAAAAAAAAAATAAAAAAATTCAGATACTTAATTTCAGTCCAAAAAAAAAAAAAACACAAAAAACAAAAATTGAGATACTTAATTTCACTGCAAAAAACAATAAAATAAAATAAAATAAAAATTAGATACTTAATTTCAGTCAAAAAAAAAATAATTCAGATACTTAATTTCACAGCAAAAAAATTCAGATACTTAATTTTGGTGCAAAAAAAAAAAAAAAAAAAAAAAATCAGTGCTACAAATTCAATGTCTTTTATAATTCAAAATCTAATGACACAGATTTACTTCCATATACCTGTTACTAAATGTTTTGTGTGATTGTAACACACGTGTAAATGATAAACTGATAAACTGAGGCAGAATATTGTTAAAACTGTACATGTTTTTCTTAACACAATTCAAGATTTCAAGTATTCAGGTTTTTAAGGAAACTTTGTGGATGTAACCCTGATCAGAGTAGAACTGTACTTTTTCCACTGTTCTTCTTGTACTGGTTGGGTCCACTGCAGATCAAACTGGGCTGAATGTGGAACTGAACGAACAGGAGTTTGACAGAACTGAACTAAGTTGAAGGAATGAATGTTGAAACAAATGATGAAGAACATGTGAGGGTCGTTTGGGAATTGTCTTCCAATTGCACCTCACAAATGACTTTTTTATTCTTATGCTTTACATCTCGCTTAATTATTTTGTCCAAAAATGTGACCAAGTCCAAAACATCAGGGTTGAAAACAGACAGAAAACTTCAAAGCATGACTATGACTGATTCTGTTTAATATGACTGTTGTTTTAGTCGTACAGTAAAAGAACGTTTTCGCCATCAGTTTGTTTTGAGCACAAATAAGAACCAACCTTATTATCGTTAACGAAAACTAACGAAATGACCAAAACTAGAACTGTAAAAACATTTTCATTAACTGAAATAAATAAAAACTATAATTAAAAGAAAAAACCATAACTAACTGAAACTGTATTGTGTGTTTACTAAACTAACTAAAAAAGAAAAAAATTCTGGATCAAATTCCCTTGGTTTTGGTCTTTGTCAATGTCAGATTGATGTTAAATGGATTTCTTTGTCTCTCTCAGTTTTCTGTGCTGTCTCCATACGACACTTTTTGCTCCGTCACTTGTGTTCACTTGTGGTTTCCAGTCGTCTTCTGGTCCCCACTCTACCTGGAAACATGGAGACTAAAGCAGCAGAGTCCTGTCTGGGATTGATTTGAATAGGAGCACAGAGAAGAAGAGAAAAGAGACCACTGAACTACAACTGAACTACAACTAAACTACAACTGAACTACAACTGAACTACAACTGAACTACAACTGAACTACAACTGAACTACAACTGAACTACAAATAAACTACAACTGAACTACAACTAAACTACAACTGAACTACAACTGAACTACAACTGAACTACAAATAAACTAAAAAATGAACTACAACTGAACTACAACTGAACTACAAATAAACTACAACTAAACTACAACTAAACTACAACTGAACTACAACTGAACTACAACTGAACTACAAATAAACTAAAAAATGAACTACAACTGAACTACAACTGAACTACAACTGAACTACAACTAAACTACAACTGAACTACAACTGAACTACAACTGAACTACAACTGAACTACAAATAAACTACAACTGAACTACAACTAAACTACAACTGAACTACAACTGAACTACAACTGAACTACAAATAAACTAAAAAATGAACTACAACTGAACTACAACTGAACTACAAATAAACTACAACTAAACTACAACTAAACTACAACTGAACTACAACTGAACTACAACTGAACTACAAATAAACTAAAAAATGAACTACAACTGAACTACAACTAAACTACAACTAAACTACAACTGAACTACAACTGAACTACAACTGAACTACAACTAAACTACAACTGAACTACAACTGAACTACAACTGAACTACAACTGAACTACAACTAAACTACAACTGAACTACAACTGAACTGCAACTGAACTACAACTGAACTACAACTAAACTACAACTGAACTACAACTAAACTACAACTGAACTACAACTAAACTACAACTGAACTACAACTGAACTACAACTAAACTACAACTGAACTACAACTGAACTACAACTAAACTACAACTGAACTACAACTGAACTACAACTAAAGTAAACTACAACTGAACTACAACTAAACTACAACTGAACTACAACTGAACTACAACTGAACTACAACTAAACTACAACTGAACTACAACTAAACTACAACTAAAGTAAACTACAACTGAACTACAACTAAACTACAACTGAAATACAACTAAACTACAACTAAACTACAACTGAACTACAACTGAACTACAACTAAACTACAACTAAACTACAACTGAACTACAACTGAACTACAACTGAACTACAACTGAACTACAACTAAACTACAACTGAACTACAACTAAACTACAACTAAACTAAAACTGAACTACAACTGAACTACAACTGAACTACAACTAAACTACAACTGAACTACAACTAAACTACAACTGAACTACAACTGAACTACAACTGAACTACAACTAAACTACAACTGAACTACAACTGAACTACAACTGAACTACAACTAAAGTAAACTACAACTGAACTACAACTAAACTACAACTGAACTACAACTGAACTACAACTGAACTACAACTAAACTACAACTGAACTACAACTAAACTACAACTAAAGTAAACTACAACTGAACTACAACTAAACTACAACTGAAATACAACTAAACTACAACTGAACTACAACTGAACTACAACTGAACTACAACTGAACTACAACTAAACTACAACTAAACTACAACTGAACTACAACTGAACTACAACTAAACTACAACTAAACTACAACTGAACTACAACTGAACTACAACTGAACTACAACTGAACTACAACTAAACTACAACTGAACTACAACTAAACTACAACTAAACTAAAACTGAACTACAACTGAACTACAACTGAACTACAACTAAACTACAACTGAACTACAACTAAACTACAACTGAACTACAACTGAACTACAACTGAACTACAACTAAACTACAACTGAACTACAACTGAACTACAACTGAACTACAACTAAAGTAAACTACAACTGAACTACAACTAAACTACAACTGAACTACAACTGAACTACAACTGAACTACAACTAAACTACAACTGAACTACAACTAAACTACAACTAAAGTAAACTACAACTGAACTACAACTAAACTACAACTGAAATACAACTAAACTACAACTGAACTACAACTGAGCTACAACTGAACTACAACTGAACTACAACTGAACAACAACTAAAGTAAACTACAACTGAACTACAACTAAACTAAAACTGAACTACAACTAAAGTAAACTACAACTGAACTACAACTAAACTACAACTGAACTACAACTGAACTACAACTGAACTACAACTAAACTACAACTGAACTACAACTGAACTACAACTGAACTACAACTGAACTAAACTACAACTGAACTAAACTACAACTGAACTACAACTGAACTACAACTGAACTACAACTAAACTAAACTAAAACTAAACTACAACTAAACTAAACTACAACTAAACTACAACTGAACTACAACTGAACTACAACTGAACTAAAACTAAACTAAACTAAAACTAAACTACAACTAAACTAAACTACAACTAAACTACAACTGAACTACAACTGAACTACAACTAAACTAAAACTAAACTAAACTAAACTAAAACTAAACTACAACTAAACTAAACTACAACTGAACTACAACTGAACTACAACTGAACTAAAACTAAACTACAACTAAACTAAACTAAAACTAAACTACAATTGAACTACAACTAAACTACAACTAAACTAAACTACAACTAAACTAAAACTAAACTACAACTAAACTACAACTGAACTACAACTAAACTACAACTACAACTAAACTACAACTAAACTAAACTACAACTAAACTACAGCTAAACTAAAACTAAACTACAATTAAACTAAACTACAACTAAACTACAACTAAACTAAACTACAACTAAACTAAAACTAAATTACAACTAAACTAAACTACAACTAAACTAAAACTAAACTACAACTAAACTAAACTAAACTAAAAGTAAACTACAACCAAACTAAACTAAACTACAACTAAACTAAACTCAAACTAAACTACAACTAAACTAAACTACAACTAAACTAAAACTAAACTACAACTAAACTAAACTAAACTAAAAGTAAACTACAACCAAACTAAACTAAACTACAACTAAACTAAACTCAAACTAAACTACAACTAAACTAAAACTAAACTACAACTAAACTAAACTAAACTAAATTAAACTAAAACTAAACTACAACTAAACTAAACTACAACTAAACTAAACTCAAACTAAACTACAACTAAACTAAACTACAACTAAACTAAAACTAAACTACAACTAAACTAAACTAAACTAAAACTAAACTACAACTAAACTAAACTACAACCAAACTAAAACTGAACTAAAACTAAACTACAACTAAACTAAAACTAAACTACAACTAAACTAAAACTGAACTAAAACTAAACTAAAACTAAACTAAACCTAAACTACAACTAAGCATTTATAAAAAAAAAAAAAAAAAAGAAAACTAATAAAAACTATCAAACCTGCTCTAAAAATGAATTAAAACAAACTGAATTAGAGAAAAAAAAGTCCAAACTACATCAAACTAAACTAGAATGAAAAATCCTAAACTATTAGAACCTTGATCAGAACTTCATTCTTTGGCATGAAATTAACAAAAGCTATAAAAAAAACTCACACACAAACAAACTGCAGCATGTTTTAAATTGTATTTTTAATTGTATTTTTCAGTGTAAAGCAGCTCTGTAAATAAAAATGACTGACTTAAAGCTGGTCTTTATTTCAGTTTGAAGCTTCAGTTTTCAGTAGGGATGTACTGATCCGATACCAGTATCAGCATCGGCGCCGATTCTCTGTGTGTGTACTTGTACTCTTACTCATAAAAGTAATGCAATACACTGCACCGATCCCACTTGTGTCCGTGTGACATTCCCAGTTCAGTGCAGCAGGTACGAGGAGGAGGAAAAATGTGTGTGAGTGTGAAGAGTGTGGAGATGGAACCAAAGAAATGAAGGTGATCAGGTAAGGCTGACTGACAGTACCGTTCAGACACACACAGATACAGACGCAGCCTTCTGTCTGTAATCTGTCTGTAATCTGACTACATTCATCTGTTTTCCAGCTGATGGAGGATGAGTACCCAGACACAGAATACCAGCGGAACTGAGCAGGTAGAGGATCTGTTCAAAGAGCCACTGTGGGAGTTAGAGAAAAACTACTGACACATTTAGGACAACTACCCAGGGCTACCCAGGGTTTACATCCTACACTGTAAAAAAAAACAAACAAAAAAAAAAACAGTATTATTCTGGCAGCAGGGGCACCGAAAAAATACTGTTAAATAACAGAAAATAACCATTTGATAAAAATATGGTAATTTTCCATAATTCAAATACAGTTTTTTGCCCTAACTTTACATGAGATTTTGCATATTTTTTTTAACTTTTTAATGTTTAATAAAGAATATTTACTTGTATTAAAACAATCCAATTCCCTATAGATATATATATACACTGAACAAAAATATAAACGCACCACTTTTGTTTTTGCTCTCATTTTTCATGAGCTGAACTCAAAGATCTAAAACTTTTTCTGTGTACACACAAGGTTTATTTCTCTCAAATATTGTTCATAAATCTGTCTAAATTTGTGTGAGTGAACACTTTACACAATAAAAGGCCACTCCAAAATGTGCAGTTTTATCACACAGCACAATACCACAGATGTCACAAGTTTGGAGGGAATATGCACTGGTCATGTGACTTCAGGAATCTCCACCAGAGCTTTTGCCTGTGAATTGAATGTTCATTTCTCTACCATAAGCCATCTCCAAAGCTGTTTCAGAGAATTCATGAAGAAGACTGTGTGAGGAAAATGGTGGTCACACCAAATACTGACTGGTTTTCTGACCCCCCTGGACCACCCAATACAGTAAAAGTGCACATTTTAGAGTGGCCTTTTATTGTGGCCAGCCTAAGTCACACCTGTGCAATAATCCTGCTGTCTAATCAGCATCTGGATCTGCCACACCTGTGAGGTGGATGGATTATCTCAGCAAAGGACAAAGGAGAAGTGCTCACTAACACAGATTTAGACACATTTATGAACAACATTTGGGAGAAATAGGCCTTTTGTGTACAGAGAAAAAGTTTTAGATCTTTGAGTTCAGCTCATGACAAATGGGAGCAAAAACAAAAGTGGTGCGTTTATATTTTTGTTCAGTGTAAATAATTTTCAGTGAGACTCAGTTGTCCAATCCACTGATAAAAACTGTATTTGGACAGTTTATCAGTGCTTATACATGTTATACATGCACAAAAATACATTTATTCAACATTTCTCTTGTGAAACCTCCTGTAATTACACAAGATATTTGTCAATGAACAAACAAGTCTGGTTCAACTGACAGAACTAATACTTCTGTTACTGTTAATTGTCAGTAACTGTATCTCGTTTTATTAATTTATTTTTTTTTTTTACAATATTAACCTTTAAATGAACAGTTTAATCTCATAAATAGAAAAGAGATATTTGTGAAATTATGATACATTTGCAAATGTATTTTAACTGTATTTTTCTGTGGAAAAAAAAAAAAATCTTTTAAAAAAAATGGAAAATTTTATGGTTATTCACAGTTACAGTTTTTTCATGTAATTTCACATTTGACATGTAAAACCACAGTCTGTTTTTGTCATTTTATTGGTATTTTCCTGTATCTTAAAAATACAGGAAAAATCTGTAAAATAAACAGTGAAAATTCTGTTAAATTACAGATTTTTTTTACAGTGTACTGATAATACTATGGAGGTTTGGAGTGGTGCGGACCGCCGCCAGCGGAACTGAAAACCAAACTTATGGCTCATTTCTCTTTTGTCTACCTGCTGAAGCTAAGCTTTTTTAAAATTATAATTATTTTTTTTTTTTTTTAATTTATTTTTCTTTCTTTCTTTCTTTCTTTGTTTCTTTCTTTCTTTTATTTACTTTTTAAATTTCTTTTCTTTTTATTTCATTTATTTATTTCTTTTTTGTTTTTTCTTTTTTCTTTATCATTATTTTTTTATTTTATTTTATTTTTTTAATTTTTTTATTATTATCATTATTATTATTTTAATTTTTTAATTTTTTTTTAAAATTTAGCTAAACTTTTAAACCTTACCAGAGAAAATGCTGTAACATTAGTATCACAGTAGTGTTCCCTCTGTCGTCTACAGGTTTGTTATTACTGACTTTCTTCTTCTTCTTCTTCATTAAACGTTCCTCTTCTTCGTGGTATTTGTCCAGTATGGTTAATTCAGAGTGGCGCCCCCTGGTGGATTAACTGACAAACGCTGATTCCAACACATTAAATGTCAGTAGCAGCACTTTGTTCCAGTCAGACTAATGACAACGACAATAAAGCACATTTACAAAAGGAACTAACAACTGGAATGGGATTATTAACCCTTTCATGCATGAATTATGAGAACCTCAAGTCAAGATTTTTTTCCTGAGTGTTTTTATTCCTCTTTAGGCATAAAAAAAGACGATGTGATTGATTTTTTTTTTTTTTTTAGAGTCTATTTTTCATGGAGTTACAAAAATATCTGCTCATTTGGACACCGTGTGTTTAATTTTTGCAGCAAAGACATATGTATTTAAAACTCAATATCAGAAAGTGATAAATTGTGTGAAAAGTATAAAATAAAAACATTTCTGATGCAGCTAATCCGATGTTTTCTTATTTTGATCATACTTTAATACTAGTTATTACTCATTTCATGCAGATAATATACAAAAAAAACCCTTTGTGTTTAAGAAAACTGTTAGTTACAGTCTAATAACTATTAGCAATTGATTTCCACTCAAACCTGTCAGTGCAGATCAGGTTTATCTAGAACAGTACAGTTACAACAATGGTCTGAATGTCAGTGTATTATTATGGGATGGTGCATACGTGTGCACTGTGTTGGCTGATGTGGAACTAAAACAACTAAACCCATGAATATACAAGAGAACAGCTGGAGAAGAGCTGACCACTGGAGTGACCACTGGACTGACCACTGGAGTGACCACAGTGCATGAAAGGGTTAAGGCAGGGCTGTCCAACTCATGTTCTTCCGGGGGGGGGGGGGGGGGGGGGGCACGTTCAGCCCAGTTAAATCTGCAGTGGGCTGGACCAGTCAAATAACAGCATGATAACCAATAAATAATGACAACTCCAAATTGTTTTAGTGCAAAAAGTGACATTCAATTCTGCCAATATTTACGTTTACAAACTATCCAAACAAAAAGGATGTGAATAACCTGAAAAAAATGAAATTTGTTAAGAAATGTAAGTACAATTTTATCAATATTCTGCCTTGACTTATCATTTCTACATATACAATACAGATGAGCTCTACAAAGACACAAAACATGTAATAACAGGCAGAATATTGTTCCAGTTGCTCTGAATTTTCTTCAGACATTTCAGGTTGTTCATATTTGTTCAGGTTATTCACATTTTATTGTTACAGGAGAGTTTGTAAGTGTAAATATGTTCATAATTTAATGTTTTTGCACTAAATCAAAGAGAAAAAAATAAAGGTGTCATTATTTATAGGTTATTATGATAGGATTTTTGAGTTTGATGCCCTAACTTGTATTTTGCTAATTCATCCCAGGGGCCGGACTGGAACCTTTGGCGGGCCGGTTTTGGCCCCCGGGACACATGTTTGACACCTGCGGGTTAAGGACTCGGAATGGTACTCGGTATTGGCAAGTACTCAAATATAAGTACTTGTACTCGTGCTCGGTCTGGAAAACAGTGGTATGGGTGCATCCCCAGTATTCAGGATTGCATGTGTTCCAAGTACAGTCCTGTCAGGGAGGCGAACCTTCAGGAACATCAGCCTCCACAGATGGGAAAGTTTTCTTCACAACTGGACTGTAGAAAAAACAAACCAAAACAAGCAGCTGCTGTTGACATGAAAAAGCCAGTGGTTTTCCCTCTAATTTGGACTGTTTTCATTTTCATTTGCTTTGGTATTTGGCCTCCTTTGAGTTTCCAGTTTACATTTTCGGTCCAGGTAGGAGTACAGAGTGGTTCTGTGGGAATGGCAGTTTGGACTTAGTGGATTTTTCAGGTAGAATTATTTTTCAGAGTGAAAACACACATGCAGCGGTTGAACGGCGTCTTTGTCAGTGGCTCCTCAAACTAAGGCTGAAGATGCCTTCTCATTAAGTTGAGGGAGGGGGGGGAGCTGGGCCTTATTGTTGTGCTAATCAGGCACAGATGTGGACACTCCGACTCCGTAAAATCATCCAAGCAGTCTTGACAGCAGATGCCTGGCAGGAGGGAGGGGGCGCTGCAATCCTGTGGGACCGTTCTAATAGTTTTTGACAGGGATCGAATCCAAATATGTACACGCGTGAAAATGAATCAAGCTGGAGCTGTCAGCGTCCGAACTGAGATATTTATGACGCTGCTGGAGCCCAGGACAGAGAGAGAGGCTTTTCTTTGGTTATTTACAAAGGAAAAAGATGAGGCTTTACAGCAGGGGTGTCAAACATGCGTCCCCCCCAAAAGGTTCCAATCCGACCCCCGGGATGAATTTACAAAGTGCAAAAATTCTACAGTCTTGAATTGAATTAAGCAAAAAAAAATTATCTTGAATTCAGCAAAACGATCTTCAGTTAAGTAAAAAAAATCTTGAATTAACAACTTGAAATTTTTGTCTTTGTTTTAGTGCAAAAAATAACATTAAATTATGAAAATATGTACATTTAAAAACTATCCTGTAACAATAAAATGTGAATAACCTGAACAAGACTGTGGAACTCATTTTAGTGTCGGTTCCACATACAGACCGATATGATCTACAGTCAAACAATAACAGCAGAAGAACCAAGAAAAAAGAATGACTATATATTTTTTCTTGGTTTGATGTGAAAAAAATATTACACTATGTTTATTATGTCTATAAATAATGACAACTTCAAATGTTTGTCTTTGTTTTAGTGAAAAAAATCACATTAAATCATGAAACTCTTTCCATTTCCAAACTCTCCTGTACCAATAAAATGTGACTAACCTGAACAAATGTGTCCAACCTGAAATGTCTGTATTAAATTCAGTCCAGTTTGAACTCTGTTCTTCCTGTTCCTCAGTGTTTAGTGTCTTTGCAGATCTGATCCAGAATGCACATGGACTAATGAGAAGTGGAGGAAGAAGACTGAGAAAATTACACTGATTTATCTGAAGAAATGTCCGTTTTTTCAGGTTATTCACATCTGTTTTGTTTGGATAGTTTATAAAAGTCAGTATTTTCATAATTTAATGAGGTTCTTTTGCACTAAACACAGACCTAAATGTGCAGTTGTCATTCTTTCTGGGTTCTTCTGTTCTTCTTTTCCTGGTTGGGTCCACTGCAGATCAGATCAGACTGAATGTGGAACCTAAAGAACAGCAGTTTAGAACCCTGGTCTACACAGTTTATAATTCAGGTGAGTTGTGAGAAACTGGAGAAAAAAGACAAACAATAACTGTGCAGTTGTTTAACAGCAGTTGATTTGCTTTAGAGGACGGTGTCTTCCTTTCATTTCTGGAGCGTTGGATTTTAGAAAACAAACGACTGTGTGTTCTGGTCAAATACAGAGCAGAGGTCCAGATCCAGCAGAACAGCAACCAACCAGAGAGTCCCAGACCAGAGAGTCCCAGACCAGAGAGTCCCAGACCAGAGAGTCCCAGACCAGTGAGTCCCAGACCAGAGAGTCCCAGACCAGTGAGTCCCAGACCAGAGAGTCCCAGACCAGTGAGTCCCAGACCAGAGAGTCCCAGACCAGTGAGTCCCAGACCAGAGAGTCCCAGACCAGAGAGTCCCAGACCAGTGAGTCCCAGACCAGTGAGTCCCAGACCAGAGAGTCCCAGACCAGTGAGTCCCAGACCAGAGAGTCCCAGACCAGAGAGTCCCAGACCGGTGAGTCCCAGACCAGAGAGTCCCAGACCAGAGAGTCCCAGACCAGAGAGTCCCAGACCAGTGAGTCCAAGACCGGTGAGTCCCAGACCAGTGAGTCCCAGACCAGAGAGTCCCAGACCAGTGAGTCCCAGACCAGAGAGTCCAAGACCAGTGAGTCCCAGACCAGTGAGTCCCAGACCAGAGAGTCCCAGACCAGAGAGTCCCAGACCAGTGAGTCCCAGACCAGAGAGTCCAAGACCAGAGAGTCCCAGACCAGTGAGTCCCAGACCAGAGAGTCCCAGACCAGAGAGTCCCAGACCAGTGAGTCCAAGACCAGAGAGTCCCAGACCAGAGAGTCCCAGACCAGAGAGTCCCAGACCAGAGAGTCCCAGACCAGTGAGTCCCAGACCAGAGAGTCCCAGACCAGTGAGTCCCAGACCAGTGAGTCCCAGACCAGAGAGTCCCAGACCAGAGAGTCCCAGACCAGTGAGTCCCAGACCAGAGAGTCCCAGACCAGTGAGTCCCAGACCAGAGAGTCCCAGACCAGTGAGTCCCAGACCAGAGAGTCCCAGACCAGAGAGTCCCAGACCAGTGAGTCCCAGACCAGTGAGTCCCAGACCAGAGAGTCCCAGACCAGTGAGTCCCAGACCAGAGAGTCCCAGACCAGAGAGTCCCAGACCGGTGAGTCCCAGACCAGAGAGTCCCAGACCAGAGAGTCCCAGACCAGAGAGTCCCAGACCAGTGAGTCCAAGACCGGTGAGTCCCAGACCAGTGAGTCCCAGACCAGAGAGTCCCAGACCAGTGAGTCCCAGACCAGAGAGTCCAAGACCAGTGAGTCCCAGACCAGTGAGTCCCAGACCAGAGAGTCCCAGACCAGAGAGTCCCAGACCAGTGAGTCCCAGACCAGAGAGTCCAAGACCAGAGAGTCCCAGACCAGTGAGTCCCAGACCAGAGAGTCCCAGACCAGAGAGTCCCAGACCAGTGAGTCCAAGACCAGAGAGTCCCAGACCAGAGAGTCCCAGACCAGAGAGTCCCAGACCAGAGAGTCCAAGACCAGTGAGTCCCAGACCAGAGAGTCCCAGACCAGAGAGTCCCAGACCAGTGAGTCCCAGACCAGAGAGTCCCAGACCAGAGAGTCCCAGACCAGAGAGTCCAAGACCAGTGAGTCCCAGACCACAGAGTCCCAGACCAGAGAGTCCCAGACCAGAGTCCCAGACCAGAGAGTCCCAGACCAGAGAGTCCCAGACCAGAGAGTCCCAGACCAGTGAGTCCCAGACCAGTGAGTCCCAGACCAGAGAGTCCCAGACCAGAGAGTCCCAGACCAGTGAGTCCCAGACCAGTGAGTCCCAGACCAGAGAGTCCCAGACCAGAGAGTCCCAGACCAGTGAGTCCCAGACCAGTGAGTCCCAGACCAGTGAGTCCCAGACCAGAGAGTCCCAGACCAGTGAGTCCCAGACCAGAGAGTCCCAGACCAGAGAGTCCCAGACCAGTGAGTCCCAGACCAGAGAGTCCCAGACCAGAGAGTCCCAGACCAGAGAGTCCAAGACCAGTGAGTCCCAGACCAGAGAGTCCAAGACCAGTGAGTCCCAGACCAGAGAGTCCCAGACCAGTGAGTCCCAGACCAGAGAGTCCCAGACCAGAGTCCCAGACCAGTGAGTCCCAGACCAGAGAGTCCCAGACCAGAGAGTCCCAGACCAGTGAGTCCCAGACCAGAGAGTCCCAGACCAGTGAGTCCCAGACCAGAGAGTCCCAGACCAGAGAGTCCCAGACCAGTGAGTCCCAGACCAGAGAGTCCCAGACCAGAGAGTCCCAGACCAGTGAGTCCCAGACCAGAGAGTCCCAGACCAGAGAGTCCCAGACCAGTGAGTCCCAGACCAGAGAGTCCCAGACCAGAGAGTCCCAGACCAGTGAGTCCCAGACCAGAGAGTCCCAGACCAGAGAGTCCCTGACCAGAGAGTCCCAGACCAGAGAGTCCAAGACCAGTGAGTCCCAGACCAGTGAGTCCCAGACCAGAGAGTCCCAGACCAGAGAGTCCCAGACCAGTGAGTCCAAGACCAGAGAGTCCCAGACCAGAGAGTCCCAGACCAGAGAGTCCCAGACCAGAGAGTCCAAGACCAGTGAGTCCCAGACCAGAGAGTCCCAGACCAGAGAGTCCCAGACCAGTGAGTCCCAGACCAGAGAGTCCCAGACCAGAGAGTCCCAGACCAGAGAGTCCAAGACCAGTGAGTCCCAGACCAGAGAGTCCAAGACCAGTGAGTCCCAGACCAGAGAGTCCCAGACCAGTGAGTCCCAGACCAGAGAGTCCCAGACCAGAGGTCCCAGACCAGTGAGTCCAGACCAGAGAGTCCCAGACCAGAGAGTCCCAGACCAGTGTAGTCCCAGACCAGAGAGTCCCAGACCAGTGAGTCCCAGACCAGAGAGTCCCAGACCATAGAGTCCCAGACCAGTGAGTCCCAGACAGGAGGAGTCCCAGACCAGAGAGTCCCGACCATTGAGTCCCAGACCAGAGAGTCCCAGACCAGAGAGTCCCAGACCAGTGAGTCCCAGACCAGAGAGTCCCAGACCAGAGAGTCCCAGACCAGTGAGTCCCAGACCAGAGAGTCCCAGACCAGAGAGTCCCGACCAGAGAGTCCCAGACCAGAGAGTCCCAGAACCATGAGTCCCGACCAGTGAGTCCCAGACCAGTGAGTCCAAGACCGGTGATCCCAGACCAGTGAGTCCCAGACCAGAGAGTCCCAGACCAGTGAGTCCCAGACAGAGAGTCCAGACCAGTGAGTCCCCAGACCAGTGAGTCCCAGACCAGAGAGGTCCCAGACCAGAGAGTCCCAGACCAGTGAGTCCCAGACCAGAGAGTCCAGACCAGAGAGTCCCAGACCAGTGAGTCCCAGACCAGAGAGTCCCAGACCAGAGAGGTCCCAGACCAGTGAGTCCAAGACCAGAGAGTCCCAGACCAGAGAGTCCCCAGACCAGGAGTCCCAGACCAGAGAGTCCCAGACCAGTGAGTCCCAGACCAGAGAGTCCCAGCCAGTGAGTCCCAGACCAGTGAGTCCCAGACCAAGAGAGTCCCAGACCAGAGAGTCCCAGACCAGTGAGTCCCAGACCAGAGAGTCCCAGACCAGTGAGTCCCAGACCAGAGAGTCCCAGACCAGTGAGTCCCAGACCAGAGAGTCCCAGACCAGAGAGTCCCAGACCAGTGAGTCCCAGACCAGTGAGTCCCAGACCAGAGAGTCCCAGACCAGTGAGTCCCAGACCATGAGAGTCCCAGACCAGAGAGTCCAAGACCCGGTGAGTCCCAGACCAGAGAGTCCCAGACCAGAGAGTCCAGACCAGAGAGTCCCAGACCAGTGAGTCCAAGACCGGTGAGTCCCAGACCAGTGAGTCCCAGACCAGAGAGTCCCAGACCAGTGAGTCCCAGACCAGAGAGTCCAAGACCAGTGAGTCCCAGACCAGAGAGTCCCAGACCAGAGAGTCCCAGACCAGAGAGTCCCAGACCAGTGAGTCCCAGACCAGAGAGTCCCAGACCAGAGAGTCCCAGACCAGTGAGTCCCAGACCAGAGAGTCCCAGACCAGAGAGTCCAAGACCAGTGAGTCCAAGACCAGAGAGTCCCAGACCAGAGAGTCCCAGACCAGAGAGTCCCAGACCAGAGAGTCCAAGACCAGTGAGTCCCAGACCAGAGAGTCCAAGACCAGAGAGTCCCAGACCAGTGAGTCCCAGACCAGAGAGTCCCAGACCAGAGAGTCCCAGACCAGAGAGTCCAAGACCAGTGAGTCCCAGACCACAGAGTCCCAGACCAGAGAGTCCCAGACCAGAGTCCCAGACCAGAGAGTCCCAGACCAGAGAGTCCCAGACCAGAGAGTCCCAGACCAGTGAGTCCCAGACCAGTGAGTCCCAGACCAGAGAGTCCCAGACCAGAGAGTCCCAGACCAGTGAGTCCCAGACCAGTGAGTCCCAGACCAGAGAGTCCCAGACCAGAGAGTCCCAGACCAGTGAGTCCCAGACCAGTGAGTCCCAGACCAGTGAGTCCCAGACCAGAGAGTCCCAGACCAGTGAGTCCCAGACCAGAGAGTCCCAGACCAGAGAGTCCCAGACCAGTGAGTCCCAGACCAGAGAGTCCCAGACCAGAGAGTCCCAGACCAGAGAGTCCAGACCAGAGAGTCCAAGACCAGTGAGTCCCAGACCAGAGAGTCCCAGACCAGTGAGTCCCAGACCAGAGAGTCCCAGACCAGAGTCCCAGACCAGTGAGTCCCAGACCAGAGAGTCCCAGACCAGAGAGTCCCAGACCAGTGAGTCCCAGACCAGAGAGTCCCAGACCAGTGAGTCCCAGACCAGAGAGTCCCAGACCAGAGAGTCCCAGACCAGTGAGTCCCAGACCAGAGAGTCCCGACCATAGAGTCCCAGACCAGTGAGTCCCAGACCAGAGAGTCCCAGACCAGGAGTCCCAGACCAGTGAGTCCCAGACCAGAGAGTCCCAGACCAGATCCAGACCATGAGTCCCAGACCAGAGAGTCCCAGACCAGAGTCCCTGACCAGGAGTCTCCCAGCCAGAGTCCAGACCAGTGAGTCCCAGCAGAGTCCCAGACCAAGAGTCCCAGACCAGAGAGTCCCAGACCAGTGAGTCCAAGACCAGAGAGTCCCAGACCAAGAGTCCAGAGTCCAGACCAGAAGTCCCAGACCAGAGAGTCCAAGACCATGAGTCCCAGACCAGAGAGTCCCAGACCAGATAGTCCCAGACCATGAGTCCCAGACCAGAGAGTCCCAGACCAGAGAGTCCCAGACCAAGAGTCCAAGACCAGTGAGTCCCGACCAGAGAGTCCAGACCAGTGAGTCCCAGACCAGAGAGTCCCAGACCAGTGAGTCCCAGACCAGAGAGTCCCAGACCAGAGTCCCAGACCAGTGAGTCCAGGACCAGAGAGTCCCAGACCAGAGAGTCCCAGACCAGTGAGTCCCAGACCAGAGAGTCCCAGACCAGTGAGTCCCAGACCAGAGAGTCCCAGACCAGAGAGTCCCAGACCAGTGAGTCCCAGACCAGAGAGTCCCAGACCAGAGAGTCCCAGACCAGTGAGTCCCAGACCAGAGAGTCCCAGACCAGAGAGTCCCAGACCAGTGAGTCCCAGACCAGAGAGTCCCAGACCAGAGAGTCCCAGACCAGTGAGTCCCAGACCAGAGAGTCCCAGACCAGAGAGTCCCTGACCAGAGAGTCCCAGACCAGAGAGTCCAAGACCAGTGAGTCCCAGACCAGTGAGTCCCAGACCAGAGAGTCCCAGACCAGAGAGTCCCAGACAAGAGAGTCCCAGACCAGAGAGTCCCAGACCAGTGAGTCCCAGACCAGTGAGTCCCAGACCAGTGAGTCCCAGACCAGAGAGTCCAAGACCAGTGAGTCCCAGACCAGAGGGTCCCAGACCAGAGAGTCCCAGACCAGAGAGTCCAAGACCAGTGAGTCCCAGACCAGAGAGTCCCAGACCAGTGAGTCCCAGACCAGTGAGTCCCAGACCAGAGAGTCTCAGACTAGTGAGTCCAAGACTAGAGAGTCCCAGACCAGTGAGTCCAAGACCAGTGAGTCCCAGACCAGAGAGTCCAAGACCAGAGAGTCCCAGACCAGAGAGTCCCAGACCAGTGAGTCCCAGACCAGAGAGTCCCAGACCAGTGAGTCCCAGACCAGAGAGTCCCAGACCAGAGAGTCCAAGACCAGTGAGTCCCAGACCAGTGAGTCCCAGACCAGAGAGTCCCAGACCAGAGAGTCCCAGACCAGAGAGTCCCAAACCAGAGAGTCCCAGACCAGAGAGTCCCAGACCAGTGAGTCCCAGACCAGAGAATCCAAGACCAGTGAGTCCCAGACCAGAGAGTCCAAGACCAGAGAGTCCCAGACCAGAGAGTCCCAGACCAGTGAGTCCCAGACCAGAGAGTCCCAGACCAGAGAGTCCCAGACCAGTGAGTCCCAGACCAGAGAGTCCCAGACCAGAGAGTCCCTGACCAGAGAGTCCCAGACCAGAGAGTCCAAGACCAGTGAGTCCCAGACCAGAGAGTCCCAGACCAGAGAGTCCAAGACCAGAGAGTCCCAGACCAGTGAGTCCCAGACCAGAGAGTCCCAGACCAGTGAGTCCCAGACCAGAGAGTCCCAGACCAGAGAGTCCCAGACCAGAGAGTCCAAGACCAGTGAGTCCCAGACCAGAGAGTCCCAGACCAGTGAGTCCCAGACCAGTGAGTCCCAGACCAGAGAGTCCCAGACTAGTGAGTCCCAGACTAGAGAGTCCCAGACCAGTGAGTCCAAGACCAGTGAGTCCCAGACCAGAGAGTCCCAGACCAGAGAGTCCCAGACCAGTGAGTCCCAGACCAGAGAGTCCCAGACAAGTGAGTCCCAGACCAGAGAGTCCCAGACCAGAGAGTCCAAGACCAGTGAGTCCCAGACCAGTGAGTCCCAGACCAGAGAGTCCAAAACCAGAGAGTCCCAGACCAGAGAGTCCCAGACCAGAGAGTCCCAAACCAGAGAGTCCCAGACCAGAGAGTCCCAGACCAGTGAGTCCCAGACCAGTGAGTCCCAGACCAGAGAATCCAAGACCAGTGAGTCCCAGACCAGAGTCCAAGACCAGAGAGTCCCAGACCAGAGAGTCCCAGACCAGTGAGTTCCAAACCAGAGAGTCCCAGACCAGTGAGTCCAAGACCAGTGAGTCCCAGACCAGAGAGTCCCAGACCAGAGAGTCCCAGACCAGTGAGTCCAAGACCAGTGAGTCCCAGACCAGAGAGTCCCAGACCAGAGAGTCCCAGACCAGAGAGTCCCAGACCAGTGAGTCCAAGACCAGTGAGTCCCAGACCAGAGAGTCCCAGACCAGAGAGTCCCAGACCAGTGAGTCCAAGACCAGTGAGTCCCAGACCAGTGAGTCCCAGACCAGAGAGTCCCAGACCAGTGAGTCCCAGACCAGAGAGTCCCAGACCAGAGAGTCCCAGACCAGTGAGTCCCAGACCAGAGAGTCCCAGACCAGTGAGTCCAAGACCAGTGAGTCCCAGACCAGAGAGTCCCAGACCAGTGAGTCCAAGACCAGTGAGTCCCAGACCAGTGAGTCCCAGACCAGAGAGTCCCAGACCAGAGAGTCCCAGACCAGTGAGTCCCAGACCAGAGAGTCCCAGACCAGAGTCCCAGACCAGAGAGTCCCAGACCAGTGAGTCCCAGACCAGAGAGTCCCAGACCAGAGAGTCCCAGACCAGTGAGTCCCAGACCAGAGAGTCCAAGACCAGTGAGTCCCAGACCAGAGAGTCCCAGACCAGAGAGTCCCAGACCAGTGAGTTCCAAACCAGAGAGTCCCAGACCAGTGAGTCCAAGACCAGTGAGTCCCAGACCAGAGAGTCCCAGACCAGAGAGTCCCAGACCAGAGAGTCC
Source organism: Sphaeramia orbicularis (assembly GCF_902148855.1). Classification (NCBI taxonomy): domain Eukaryota; kingdom Metazoa; phylum Chordata; class Actinopteri; order Kurtiformes; family Apogonidae; genus Sphaeramia; species Sphaeramia orbicularis. Next base: position 369,078 of record NW_021941525.1, on the reverse strand, counting down.
CAGACCAGAGAGTCCCAGACCAGTGAGTTCCAAACCAGAGAGTCCCAGACCAGTGAGTCCTAGACCAGAGAGTCCCAGACCAGTGAGTCCCAGACCAGAGAGTCCCAGACCAGAGAGTCCCAGACCAGTGAGTCCCAGACCAGAGAGTCCCAGACCAGAGAGTCCAAGACCAGTGAGTCCCAGACCAGAGAGTCCCAGACCAGAGAGTCCCAGACCAGAGAGTCCCAGACCAGTGAGTTCCAAACCAGAGAGTCCCAGACCAGTGAGTCCAAGACCAGTGAGTCCCAGACCAGAGAGTCCCAGACCAGAGAGTCCCAGACCAGAGAGTCCCAAACCAGAGAGTCCCAGACCAGAGAGTCCCAGACCAGTGAGTTCCAAACCAGAGAGTCCCAGACCAGTGAGTCCCAGACCAGTGAGTCCCAGACCAGAGAGTCCCAGACCAGAGAGTCCCAGACCAGAGAGTCCAAGACCAGTGAGTCCCAGACCAGAGAGTCCCAGACCAGAGAGTCCCAGACCAGTGAGTCCCAGACCAGAGAGTCCCAGACCAGTGAGTCCCAGACCAGAGAGTCCCAGACCAGAGAGTCCAAGACCAGTGAGTCCCAGACCAGAGAGTCCCAGACCAGTGAGTCCCAGACCAGTGAGTCCCAGACCAGAGAGTCCCAGACCAGTGAGTCCCAGACCAGAGAGTCCCAGACCAGTGAGTCCAAGACCAGTGAGTCCCAGACCAGTGAGTCCCAGACCAGAGAGTCCCAGACCAGTGAGTCCCAGACCAGTGAGTCCCAGACCAGAGAGTCCCAGACCAGAGAGTCCCAGACCAGAGAGTCCCAGACCAGTGAGTTCCAAACCAGAGAGTCCCAGACCAGTGAGTCCAAGACCAGTGAGTCCCAGACCAGTGAGTCCAAGACCAGTGAGTCCCAGACCAGAGAGTCCCAGACCAGAGAGTCCAAGACCAGAGAGTCCCAGACCAGAGAGTCCCAGACCAGAGAGTCCCAGACCAGAGAGTCCCAGACCAGTGAGTCCAAGACCAGTGAGTCCCAGACCAGAGAGTCCCAGACCAGTGAGTCCAAGACCAGAGAGTCCCAGACCAGTGAGTCCAAGACCAGTGAGTCCCAGACCAGAGAGTCCCAGACCAGTGAGTCCCAGACCAGAGAGTCCCAGACCAGAGAGTCCCAGACCAGTGAGTTCCAAACCAGAGAGTTCCAAACCAGTGAGTCCCAGACCAGAGAGTCCCAGACCAGGGAGTCCCAGACCAGAGAGTCCCAGACCAGAGAGTCCCAGACCAGTGAGTCCCAGACCAGTGAGTCCCAGACCAGTGAGTTCCAAACCAGAGAGTTCCAAACCAGTGAGTCCCAGACCAGAGAGTCCCAGACCAGTGAGTCCCAGACCAGTGAGTCCCAGACCAGAGAGTCCCAGACCAGTGAGTCCCAGACCAGTGAGTCCCAGACCAGAGAGTCCCAGACCAGTGAGTCCAAGACCAGAGAGTCCCAGACCAGTGAGTCCAAGACCAGTGAGTCCCAGACCAGTGAGTCCCAGACCAGAGAGTCCCAGACCAGAGAGTCCCAGACCAGTGAGTCCAAGACCAGTGAGTCCCAGACCAGTGAGTCCCAGACCAGAGAGTCCCAGACCAGTGAGTCCCAGACCAGAGAGTCCCAGACCAGAGAGTCCCAGACCAGTGAGTCCCAGACCAGAGAGTCCCAGACCAGTGAGTCCCAGACCAGAGAGTCCCAGACCAGAGAGTCCAAGACCAGTGAGTCCCAGACCAGAGAGTCCCAGACCAGAGAGTCCCAGACCAGTGAGTTCCAAACCAGAGAGTCCCAGACCAGTGAGTCCCAGACCAGTGAGTCCCAGACCAGAGAGTCCCGGACCAGAGAGTCCCAGACCAGAGAGTCCAAGACCAGTGAGTCCCAGACCAGAGAGTCCCAGACCAGAGAGTCCCAGACCAGTGAGTCCCAGACCAGAGAGTCCCAGACCAGTGAGTCCCAGACCAGAGAGTCCCAGACCAGAGAGTCCAAGACCAGTGAGTCCCAGACCAGAGAGTCCCAGACCAGTGAGTCCCAGACCAGTGAGTCCCAGACCAGAGAGTCCCAGACCAGTGAGTCCCAGACCAGAGAGTCCCAGACCAGTGAGTCCCAGACCAGTGAGTCCAAGACCAGTGAGTCCCAGACCAGAGAGTCCCAGACCAGTGAGTCCCAGACCAGTGAGTCCCAGACCAGAGAGTCCCAGACCAGAGAGTCCCAGACCAGTGAGTTCCAAACCAGAGAGTCCCAGACCAGTGAGTCCAAGACCAGTGAGTCCCAGACCAGTGAGTCCAAGACCAGTGAGTCCCAGACCAGAGAGTCCCAGACCAGAGAGTCCCAGACCAGTGAGTCCAAGACCAGAGAGTCCCAGACCAGAGAGTCCCAGACCAGAGAGTCCCAGACCAGTGAGTCCAAGACCAGTGAGTCCCAGACCAGAGAGTCCCAGACCTGTGAGTCCAAGACCAGAGAGTCCCAGACCAGTGAGTCCAAGACCAGTGAGTCCCAGACCAGAGAGTCCCAGACCAGTGAGTCCCAGACCAGAGAGTCCCAGACCAGAGAGTCCCAGACCAGGGAGTTCCAAACCAGAGAGTTCCAAACCAGTGAGTCCCAGACCAGAGAGTCCCAGACCAGGGAGTCCCAGACCAGAGAGTCCCAGACCAGAGAGTCCCAGACCAGAGAGTCCCAGACCAGTGAGTCCCAGACCAGTGAGTCCCAGACCAGTGAGTTCCAAACCAGAGAGTTCCAAACCAGTGAGTCCCAGACCAGAGAGTCCCAGACCAGTGAGTCCCAGACCAGTGAGTCCCAGACCAGAGAGTCCCAGACCAGTGAGTCCCAGACCAGTGAGTCCCAGACCAGAGAGTCCCAGACCAGTGAGTCCAAGACCAGAGAGTCCCAGACCAGTGAGTCCAAGACCAGTGAGTCCCAGACCAGTGAGTCCCAGACCAGAGAGTCCCAGACCAGAGAGTCCCAGACCAGTGAGTCCAAGACCAGTGAGTCCCAGACCAGTGAGTCCCAGACCAGAGAGTCCCAGACCAGTGAGTCCCAGACCAGAGAGTCCCAGACCAGAGAGTCCCAGACCAGTGAGTCCCAGACCAGAGAGTCCCAGACCAGTGAGTCCCAGACCAGAGAGTCCCAGACCAGAGAGTCCAAGACCAGTGAGTCCCAGACCAGAGAGTCCCAGACCAGTGAGTCCCAGACCAGAGAGTCCAAGACCAGAGAGTCCCAGACCAGAGAGTCCCAGACCAGTGAGTCCCAGACCAGTGAGTCCAAGACCAGAGAGTCCAAGACCAGTGAGTCCCAGACCAGTGAGTCCCAGACTAGTGAGTCCAAGACCAGTGAGTTGAAGACCAGTGAGTCCCAGACCAGAGAGTCCCAGACCAGTGAGTTCCAGACCAGTGAGTCCCAGACCAGAGAGTCCAAGACCAGAGAGTCCAAGACCAGAGAGTCCCAGACCAGTGAGTCCAAGACCAGAGAGTCCCAGACCAGTGAGTCCCAGACTAGTGAGTCCCAGACCAGTGAGTCCCAGACCAGTGAGTCCCAGACCAGTGAGTCCCAGACCAGAGAGTCCAAGACCAGTGAGTCCCAGACCAGTGAGTCCCAGACCAGAGAGTCCCAGACCAGTGAGTCCCAGACCAGAGAGTCCCAGACCAGAGAGTCCAAGACCAGAGAGTCCCAGACCAGAGAGTCCCAGACCAGTGAGTCCCAGACCAGAGAGTCCCAGACCAGTGAGTCCCAGACCAGAGAGTCCCAGACCAGAGAGTCCCAGACCAGTGAGTCCCAGACCAGAGAGTCCCAGACCAGAGAGTCCCAGACCAGAGAGTCCCAGACCAGTGAGTCCAAGACCAGTGAGTCCCAGACCAGTGAGTCCCAGACCAGAGAGTCCCAGACCAGTGAGTCCCAGACCAGAGAGTCCAAGACCAGTGAGTCCCAGACCAGTGAGTCCCAGACTAGAGAGTCCCAGACCAGAGAGTCCCAGACCAGTGAGTCCCAGACCAGAGAGTCCAAGACCAGAGAGTCCCAGACCAGTGAGTCCCAGACCAGAGAGTCCCAGACCAGAGAGTCCCAGACCAGTGAGTCCAAGACCAGAGAGTCCCAGACCAGAGAGTCCCAGACCAGAGAGTCCCAGACCAGAGAGTCCAAGACCAGTGAGTCCCAGACCAGAGAGTCCCAGACCAGAGAGTCCCAGACCAGTGAGTCCCAGACCAGAGAGTCCCAGACCAGAGAGTCCCAGACCAGAGAGTCCAAGACCAGTGAGTCCCAGACCAGAGAGTCCAAGACCAGTGAGTCCCAGACCAGAGAGTCCCAGACCAGTGAGTCCCAGACCAGAGAGTCCCAGACCAGAGTCCCAGACCAGTGAGTCCCAGACCAGAGAGTCCCAGACCAGAGAGTCCCAGACCAGTGAGTCCCAGACCAGAGAGTCCCAGACCAGTGAGTCCCAGACCAGAGAGTCCCAGACCAGAGAGTCCCAGACCAGTGAGTCCCAGACCAGAGAGTCCCAGACCAGAGAGTCCCAGACCAGTGAGTCCCAGACCAGAGAGTCCCAGACCAGAGAGTCCCAGACCAGTGAGTCCCAGACCAGAGAGTCCCAGACCAGAGAGTCCCAGACCAGTGAGTCCCAGACCAGAGAGTCCCAGACCAGAGAGTCCCTGACCAGAGAGTCCCAGACCAGAGAGTCCAAGACCAGTGAGTCCCAGACCAGTGAGTCCCAGACCAGAGAGTCCCAGACCAGAGAGTCCCAGACCAGAGAGTCCCAGACCAGTGAGTCCCAGACCAGTGAGTCCCAGACCAGTGAGTCCCAGACCAGAGAGTCCAAGACCAGTGAGTCCCAGACCAGAGGGTCCCAGACCAGAGAGTCCCAGACCAGAGAGTCCAAGACCAGTGAGTCCCAGACCAGAGAGTCCAAGACCAGTGAGTCCCAGACCAGTGAGTCCCAGACCAGAGAGTCTCAGACTAGTGAGTCCCAGACTAGAGAGTCCCAGACCAGTGAGTCCAAGACCAGTGAGTCCCAGACCAGAGAGTCCCAGACCAGAGAGTCCCAGACCAGTGAGTCCCAGACCAGAGAGTCCCAGACCAGTGAGTCCCAGACCAGAGAGTCCCAGACCAGAGAGTCCAAGACCAGTGAGTCCCAGACCAGTGAGTCCCAGACCAGAGAGTCCCAGACCAGAGAGTCCCAGACCAGAGAGTCCCAAACCAGAGAGTCCCAGACCAGAGAGTCCCAGACCAGTGAGTCCCAGACCAGAGAATCCAAGACCAGTGAGTCCCAGACCAGAGAGTCCAAGACCAGAGAGTCCCAGACCAGAGAGTCCCAGACCAGTGAGTCCCAGACCAGAGAGTCCCAGACCAGAGAGTCCCAGACCAGTGAGTCCCAGACCAGAGAGTCCCAGACCAGAGAGTCCCTGACCAGAGAGTCCCAGACCAGAGAGTCCAAGACCAGTGAGTCCCAGACCAGAGAGTCCCAGACCAGAGAGTCCAAGACCAGAGAGTCCCAGACCAGTGAGTCCCAGACCAGAGAGTCCCAGACCAGTGAGTCCCAGACCAGAGAGTCCCAGACCAGAGAGTCCCAGACCAGAGAGTCCAAGACCAGTGAGTCCCAGACCAGAGAGTCCCAGACCAGAGAGTCCAAGACCAGTGAGTCCCAGACCAGTGAGTCCCAGACCAGTGAGTCCCAGACCAGAGAGTCCCAGACTAGTGAGTCCCAGACTAGAGAGTCCCAGACCAGTGAGTCCAAGACCAGTGAGTCCCAGACCAGAGAGTCCCAGACCAGAGAGTCCCAGACCAGTGAGTCCCAGACCAGAGAGTCCCAGACAAGTGAGTCCCAGACCAGAGAGTCCCAGACCAGAGAGTCCAAGACCAGTGAGTCCCAGACCAGTGAGTCCCAGACCAGAGAGTCCAAAACCAGAGAGTCCCAGACCAGAGAGTCCCAGACCAGAGAGTCCCAAACCAGAGAGTCCCAGACCAGAGAGTCCCAGACCAGTGAGTCCCAGACCAGTGAGTCCCAGACCAGAGAATCCAAGACCAGTGAGTCCCAGACCAGAGTCCAAGACCAGAGAGTCCCAGACCAGAGAGTCCCAGACCAGTGAGTTCCAAACCAGAGAGTCCCAGACCAGTGAGTCCAAGACCAGTGAGTCCCAGACCAGAGAGTCCCAGACCAGAGAGTCCCAGACCAGTGAGTCCAAGACCAGTGAGTCCCAGACCAGAGAGTCCCAGACCAGAGAGTCCCAGACCAGAGAGTCCCAGACCAGTGAGTCCAAGACCAGTGAGTCCCAGACCAGAGAGTCCCAGACCAGAGAGTCCCAGACCAGTGAGTCCAAGACCAGTGAGTCCCAGACCAGTGAGTCCCAGACCAGAGAGTCCCAGACCAGTGAGTCCCAGACCAGAGAGTCCCAGACCAGAGAGTCCCAGACCAGTGAGTCCCAGACCAGAGTGTCCCAGACCAGTGAGTCCAAGACCAGTGAGTCCCAGACCAGAGAGTCCCAGACCAGTGAGTCCAAGACCAGTGAGTCCCAGACCAGAGAGTCCCAGACCAGAGAGTCCCAGACCAGTGAGTCCCAGACCAGAGAGTCCCAGACCAGAGTCCCAGACCAGAGAGTCCCAGACCAGTGAGTCCTAGACCAGAGAGTCCCAGACCAGAGAGTCCCAGACCAGTGAGTCCCAGACCAGAGAGTCCAAGACCAGTGAGTCCCAGACCAGAGAGTCCCAGACCAGAGAGTCCCAGACCAGTGAGTTCCAAACCAGAGAGTCCCAGACCAGTGAGTCCAAGACCAGTGAGTCCCAGACCAGAGAGTCCCAGACCAGAGAGTCCCAGACCAGAGAGTCCCAGACCAGAGAGTCCCAGACCAGTGAGTTCCAAACCAGAGATTCCCAGACCAGTGAGTCCTAGACCAGAGAGTCCCAGACCAGTGAGTCCCAGACCAGAGAGTCCCAGACCAGAGAGTCCCAGACCAGTGAGTCCCAGACCAGAGAGTCCCAGACCAGAGAGTCCAAGACCAGTGAGTCCCAGACCAGAGAGTCCCAGACCAGAGAGTCCCAGACCAGAGAGTCCCAGACCAGTGAGTTCCAAACCAGAGAGTCCCAGACCAGTGAGTCCAAGAACAGTGAGTCCCAGACCAGAGAGTCCCAGACCAGAGAGTCCCAGACCAGAGAGTCCCAAACCAGAGAGTCCCAGACCAGAGAGTCCCAGACCAGTGAGTTCCAAACCAGAGAGTCCCAGACCAGTGAGTCCCAGACCAGTGAGTCCCAGACCAGAGAGTCCCAGACCAGAGAGTCCCAGACCAGAGAGTCCAAGACCAGTGAGTCCCAGACCAGAGAGTCCCAGACCAGAGAGTCCCAGACCAGTGAGTCCCAGACCAGAGAGTCCCAGACCAGTGAGTCCCAGACCAGAGAGTCCCAGACCAGAGAGTCCAAGACCAGTGAGTCCCAGACCAGAGAGTCCCAGACCAGTGAGTCCCAGACCAGTGAGTCCCAGACCAGAGAGTCCCAGACCAGTGAGTCCCAGACCAGAGAGTCCCAGACCAGTGAGTCCAAGACCAGTGAGTCCCAGACCAGTGAGTCCCAGACCAGAGAGTCCCAGACCAGTGAGTCCCAGACCAGTGAGTCCCAGACCAGAGAGTCCCAGACCAGAGAGTCCCAGACCAGAGAGTCCCAGACCAGTGAGTTCCAAACCAGAGAGTCCCAGACCAGTGAGTCCAAGACCAGTGAGTCCCAGACCAGTGAGTCCAAGACCAGTGAGTCCCAGACCAGAGAGTCCCAGACCAGAGAGTCCAAGACCAGAGAGTCCCAGACCAGAGAGTCCCAGACCAGAGAGTCCCAGACCAGAGAGTCCCAGACCAGTGAGTCCAAGACCAGTGAGTCCCAGACCAGAGAGTCCCAGACCAGTGAGTCCAAGACCAGAGAGTCCCAGACCAGTGAGTCCAAGACCAGTGAGTCCCAGACCAGAGAGTCCCAGACCAGTGAGTCCCAGACCAGAGAGTCCCAGACCAGAGAGTCCCAGACCAGTGAGTTCCAAACCAGAGAGTTCCAAACCAGTGAGTCCCAGACCAGAGAGTCCCAGACCAGGGAGTCCCAGACCAGAGAGTCCCAGACCAGAGAGTCCCAGACCAGTGAGTCCCAGACCAGTGAGTCCCAGACCAGTGAGTTCCAAACCAGAGAGTTCCAAACCAGTGAGTCCCAGACCAGAGAGTCCCAGACCAGTGAGTCCCAGACCAGTGAGTCCCAGACCAGAGAGTCCCAGACCAGTGAGTCCCAGACCAGTGAGTCCCAGACCAGAGAGTCCCAGACCAGTGAGTCCAAGACCAGAGAGTCCCAGACCAGTGAGTCCAAGACCAGTGAGTCCCAGACCAGTGAGTCCCAGACCAGAGAGTCCCAGACCAGAGAGTCCCAGACCAGTGAGTCCAAGACCAGTGAGTCCCAGACCAGAGAGTCCCAGACCAGAGAGTCCCAGACCAGTGAGTCCCAGACCAGAGAGTCCCAGACCAGAGAGTCCCAGACCAGTGAGTCCCAGACCAGAGAGTCCCAGACCAGTGAGTCCCAGACCAGAGAGTCCCAGACCAGAGAGTCCAAGACCAGTGAGTCCCAGACCAGAGAGTCCCAGACCAGAGAGTCCCAGACCAGTGAGTTCCAAACCAGAGAGTCCCAGACCAGTGAGTCCCAGACCAGTGAGTCCCAGACCAGAGAGTCCCGGACCAGAGAGTCCCAGACCAGAGAGTCCCAGACCAGAGAGTCCCAGACCAGTGAGTCCCAGACCAGAGAGTCCCAGACCAGTGAGTCCCAGACCAGAGAGTCCCAGACCAGAGAGTCCAAGACCAGTGAGTCCCAGACCAGAGAGTCCCAGACCAGTGAGTCCCAGACCAGTGAGTCCCAGACCAGAGAGTCCCAGACCAGTGAGTCCCAGACCAGAGAGTCCCAGACCAGTGAGTCCAAGACCAGTGAGTCCCAGACCAGTGAGTCCCAGACCAGAGAGTCCCAGACCAGTGAGTCCCAGACCAGTGAGTCCCAGACCAGAGAGTCCCAGACCAGAGAGTCCCAGACCAGTGAGTTCCAAACCAGAGAGTCCCAGACCAGTGAGTCCAAGACCAGTGAGTCCCAGACCAGTGAGTCCAAGACCAGTGAGTCCCAGACCAGAGAGTCCCAGACCAGAGAGTCCCAGACCAGTGAGTCCAAGACCAGAGAGTCCCAGACCAGAGAGTCCCAGACCAGAGAGTCCCAGACCAGTGAGTCCAAGACCAGTGAGTCCCAGACCAGAGAGTCCCAGACCATTGAGTCCAAGACCAGAGAGTCCCAGACCAGTGAGTCCAAGACCAGTGAGTCCCAGACCAGAGAGTCCCAGACCAGTGAGTCCCAGACCAGAGAGTCCCAGACCAGAGAGTCCCAGACCAGTGAGTTCCAAACCAGAGAGTTCCAAACCAGTGAGTCCCAGACCAGAGAGTCCCAGACCAGGGAGTCCCAGACCAGAGAGTCCCAGACCAGAGAGTCCCAGACCAGAGAGTCCCAGACCAGTGAGTCCCAGACCAGTGAGTCCCAGACCAGTGAGTTCCAAACCAGAGAGTTCCAAACCAGTGAGTCCCAGACCAGAGAGTCCCAGACCAGTGAGTCCCAGACCAGTGAGTCCCAGACCAGAGAGTCCCAGACCAGTGAGTCCCAGACCAGTGAGTCCCAGACCAGAGAGTCCCAGACCAGTGAGTCCAAGACCAGAGAGTCCCAGACCAGTGAGTCCAAGACCAGTGAGTCCCAGACCAGTGAGTCCCAGACCAGAGAGTCCCAGACCAGAGAGTCCCAGACCAGTGAGTCCAAGACCAGTGAGTCCCAGACCAGTGAGTCCCAGACCAGAGAGTCCCAGACCAGTGAGTCCCAGACCAGAGAGTCCCAGACCAGAGAGTCCCAGACCAGTGAGTCCCAGACCAGAGAGTCCCAGACCAGTGAGTCCCAGACCAGAGAGTCCCAGACCAGAGAGTCCAAGACCAGTGAGTCCCAGACCAGAGAGTCCCAGACCAGTGAGTCCCAGACCAGAGAGTCCAAGACCAGAGAGTCCCAGACCAGAGAGTCCCAGACCAGTGAGTCCCAGACCAGTGAGTCCAAGACCAGAGAGTCCAAGACCAGTGAGTCCCAGACCAGTGAGTCCCAGACTAGTGAGTCCCAGACCAGTGAGTTGAAGACCAGTGAGTCCCAGACCAGAGAGTCCCAGACCAGTGAGTTCCAGACCAGTGAGTCCCAGACCAGAGAGTCCAAGACCAGAGAGTCCAAGACCAGAGAGTCCCAGACCAGTGAGTCCAAGACCAGAGAGTCCCAGACCAGTGAGTCCCAGACTAGTGAGTCCCAGACCAGTGAGTCCCAGACCAGTGAGTCCCAGACCAGTGAGTCCCAGACCAGAGAGTCCAAGACCAGTGAGTCCCAGACCAGTGAGTCCCAGACCAGAGAGTCCCAGACCAGTGAGTCCCAGACCAGAGAGTCCCAGACCAGTGAGTCCCAGACCAGTGAGTCCCAGACCAGTGAGTCCCAGACCAGAGAGTCCCAGACCAGTGAGTCCCAGACCAGAGAGTCCCAGACCAGTGAGTCCAAGACCAGTGAGTCCCAGACCAGAGAGTCCCAGACCAGAGAGTCCCAGACCAGTGAGTCCAAGACCAGTGAGTCCAAGACCAGTGAGTCCCAGACCAGTGAGTCCCAGACCAGAGAGTCCCAGACCAGTGAGTCCCAGACCAGAGAGTCCCAGACCAGAGAGTCCCAGACCAGTGAGTCCAAGACCAGTGAGTCCCAGACCAGAGAGTCCCAGACCAGAGAGTCCCAGACCAGTGAGTCCAAGACCAGAGAGTCCCAGACCAGAGAGTCCCAGACCAGAGAGTCCCAGACCAGTGAGTCCAAGACCAGTGAGTCCCAGACCAGAGAGTCCCAGACCAGTGAGTCCAAGACCAGAGAGTCCCAGACCAGTGAGTCCAAGACCAGTGAGTCCCAGACCAGAGAGTCCCAGACCAGTGAGTCCCAGACCAGAGAGTCCCAGACCAGAGAGTCCCAGACCAGTGAGTTCCAAACCAGAGAGTTCCAAACCAGTGAGTCCCAGACCAGAGAGTCCCAGACCAGGGAGTCCCAGACCAGAGAGTCCCAGACCAGAGAGTCCCCGACCAGAGAGTCCCAGACCAGTGAGTCCCAGACCAGTGAGTCCCAGACCAGTGAGTTCCAAACCAGAGAGTTCCAAACCAGTGAGTCCCAGACCAGAGAGTCCCAGACCAGTGAGTCCCAGACCAGTGAGTCCCAGACCAGAGAGTCCCAGACCAGTGAGTCCCAGACCAGTGAGTCCCAGACCAGAGAGTCCCAGACCAGTGAGTCCAAGACCAGAGAGTCCCAGACCAGTGAGTCCAAGACCAGTGAGTCCCAGACCAGTGAGTCCCAGACCAGAGAGTCACAGACCAGAGAGTCCCAGACCAGTGAGTCCAAGACCAGTGAGTCCCAGACCAGTGAGTCCCAGACCAGAGAGTCCCAGACCAGTGAGTCCCAGACCAGAGAGTCCCAGACCAGAGAGTCCCAGACCAGTGAGTCCCAGACCAGAGAGTCCCAGACCAGTGAGTCCCAGACCAGAGAGTCCCAGACCAGAGAGTCCAAGACCAGTGAGTCCCAGACCAGAGAGTCCCAGACCAGTGAGTCCCAGACCAGAGAGTCCCAGACCAGAGAGTCCCAGACCAGTGAGTCCAAGACCAGTGAGTCCCAGACCAGTGAGTCCCAGACCAGAGAGTCCCAGACCAGAGAGTCCCAGACCAGTGAGTCCAAGACCAGTGAGTCCCAGACCAGTGAGTCCCAGACCAGAGAGTCCCAGACCAGTGAGTCCCAGACCAGAGAGTCCCAGACCAGAGAGTCCCAGACCAGTGAGTCCCAGACCAGAGAGTCCCAGACCAGTGAGTCCCAGACCAGAGAGTCCCAGACCAGAGAGTCCAAGACCAGTGAGTCCCAGACCAGAGAGTCCCAGACCAGTGAGTCCCAGACCAGAGAGTCCCAGACCAGAGAGTCCCAGACCAGTGAGTCCAAGACCAGTGAGTCCCAGACCAGTGAGTCCAAGACCAGAGAGTCCAAGACCAGTGAGTCCCAGACCAGTGAGTCCCAGACTAGTGAGTCCCAGACCAGTGAGTTGAAGACCAGTGAGTCCCAGACCAGAGAGTCCCAGACCAGTGAGTCCCAGACCAGAGAGTCCCAGACCAGAGAGTCCCAGACCAGTGACTCCAAGACCAGTGAGTCCCAGACCAGAGAGTCCCAGACCAGAGAGTCCAAGACCAGTGAGTCCCAGACCAGTGAGTCCCAGACTAGTGAGTCCCAGACCAGTGAGTTGAAGACCAGTGAGTCCCAGACCAGAGAGTCCCAGACCAGTGAGTTCCAGACCAGTGAGTCCCAGACCAGAGAGTCCAAGACCAGAGAGTCCAAGACCAGAGAGTCCCAGACCAGTGAGTCCAAGACCAGAGAGTCCCAGACCAGTGAGTGCCAGACTAGTGAGTCCCAGACCAGTGAGTCCCAGACCAGTGAGTCCCAGACCAGTGAGTCCCAGACCAGAGAGTCCAAGACCAGTGAGTCCCAGACCAGTGAGTCCAAGACCAGTGAGTCCCAGACCAGTGAGTCCCAGACCAGAGAGTCCCAGACCAGTGATTCCCAGACCAGAGAGTCCCAGACCAGAGAGTCCCAGACCAGTGAGTCCCAGACCAGAGAGTCCCAGACCAGTGAGTCCCAGACCAGTGAGTCCCAGACCAGAGAGTCCCAGACCAGAGAGTCCCAGACCAGTGAGTCCAAGACCAGTGAGTCCCAGACCAGTGAGTCCAAGACCAGAGAGTCCAAGACCAGTGAGTCCCAGACCAGTGAGTCCCAGACTAGTGAGTCCCAGACCAGTGAGTTGAAGACCAGTGAGTCCCAGACCAGAGAGTCCCAGACCAGTGAGTCCCAGACCAGAGAGTCCCAGACCAGAGAGTCCCAGACCAGTGACTCCAAGACCAGTGAGTCCCAGACCAGAGAGTCCCAGACCAGAGAGTCCAAGACCAGTGAGTCCCAGACCAGTGAGTCCCAGACTAGTGAGTCCCAGACCAGTGAGTTGAAGACCAGTGAGTCCCAGACCAGAGAGTCCCAGACCAGTGAGTTCCAGACCAGTGAGTCCCAGACCAGAGAGTCCAAGACCAGAGAGTCCAAGACCAGAGAGTCCCAGACCAGTGAGTCCAAGACCAGAGAGTCCCAGACCAGTGAGTGCCAGACTAGTGAGTCCAAGACCAGTGAGTCCCAGACCAGTGAGTCCCAGACCAGTGAGTCCCAGACCAGTGAGTCCCAGACCAGAGAGTCCAAGACCAGTGAGTCCCAGACCAGTGAGTCCAAGACCAGTGAGTCCCAGACCAGTGAGTCCCAGACCAGAGAGTCCCAGACCAGTGATTCCCAGACCAGAGAGTCCCAGACCAGAGAGTCCCAGACCAGTGAGTCCCAGACCAGAGAGTCCCAGACCAGTGAGTCCCAGACCAGAGAGTCCCAGACCAGAGAGTCCAAGACCAGTGAGTCCCAGACCAGAGAGTCCCAGACCAGTGAGTCCCAGACCAGAGAGTCCCAGACCAGAGAGTCCCAGACCAGTGAGTCCAAGACCAGTGAGTCCCAGACCAGTGAGTCCAAGACCAGAGAGTCCAAGACCAGTGAGTCCCAGACCAGTGAGTCCCAGACTTGTGAGTCCCAGACCAGTGAGTTGAAGACCAGTGAGTCCCAGACCAGAGAGTCCCAGACCAGTGAGTTCCAGACCAGTGAGTCCCAGACCAGAGAGTCCAAGACCAGAGAGTCCAAGACCAGAGAGTCCCAGACCAGTGAGTCCAAGACCAGAGAGTCCCAGACCAGTGAGTCCCAGACTAGTGAGTCCAAGACCAGTGAGTCCCAGACCAGTGAGTCCCAGACCAGTGAGTCCCAGACCAGTGAGTCCCAGACCAGAGAGTCCAAGACCAGTGAGTCCCAGACCAGTGAGTCCCAGACCAGAGAGTCCCAGACCAGTGAGTCCCAGACCAGAGAGTCCCAGACCAGTGAGTCCCAGACCAGTGAGTCCCAGACCAGAGAGTCCCAGACCAGTGAGTCCCAGACCAGTGAGTCCCAGACCAGAGAGTCCCAGACCAGTGAGTCCAAGACCAGTGAGTCCCAGACCAGTCAGTCCCAGACCAGAGAGTCCCAGACCAGAGAGTCCCAGACCAGAGAGTCCCAGACCAGTGAGTCCAAGACCAGTGAGTCCCAGACCAGTGAGTCCCAGACCAGAGAGTCCCAGACCAGTGAGTCCCAGACCAGAGAGTCCCAGACCAGTGAGTCCCAGACCAGAGAGTCCCAGACCAGTGAGTCCCAGACCAGAGAGTCCCAGACCAGAGAGTCCCAGACCAGTGAGTCCAAGACCAGTGAGTCCCAGACCAGTGAGTCCCAGACCAGAGAGTCCCAGACCAGTGAGTCCCAGACCAGAGAGTCCCAGACCAGAGAGTCCCAGACCAGTGAGTCCCAGACCAGAGAGTCCCAGACCAGTGAGTCCCAGACCAGAGAGTCCCAGACCAGAGAGTCCAAGACCAGTGAGTCCCAGACCAGAGAGTCCCAGACCAGTGAGTCACAGACCAGAGAGTCCCAGACCAGAGAGTCCCAGACCAGAGAGTCCCAGACCAGTGAGTCCAAGACCAGTGAGTCCCAGACCAGTGAGTCCAAGACCAGAGAGTCCAAGACCAGTGAGTCCCAGACCAGTGAGTCCCAGACTAGTGAGTCCCAGACCAGTGAGTTGAAGACCAGTGAGTCCCAGACCAGAGAGTCCAAGACCAGAGAGTCCCAGACCAGTGAGTCCAAGACCAGAGAGTCCCAGACCAGTGAGTCCCAGACTAGTGAGTCCAAGACCAGAGAGTCCCAGACCAGTGAGTCCAAGACCAGAGAGTCCCAGACCAGTGAGTCCCAGACTAGTGAGTCCAAGACCAGAGAGTCCCAGACCAGTGAGTCCCAGACCAGTGAGTCCCAGACCAGTGAGTCCCAGACCAGTGAGTCCCAGACCAGAGAGTCCCAGACCAGAGAGTCCCAGACCAGTGAGTCCAAGACCAGTGAGTCCCAGACCAGTGAGTCCAAGACCAGAGAGTCCAAGACCAGTGAGTCCCAGACTAGTGAGTCCCAGACCAGTGAGTTGAAGACCAGTGAGTCCCAGACCAGTGAGTCCCAGACTAGTGAGTCCCAGACTAGTGAGTCCCAGACCAGTGAGTCCCAGACCAGAGAGTCCAAGACCAGAGAGTCCAAGACCAGAGAGTCCCAGACCAGTGAGTCCAAGACCAGAGAGTCCCAGACCAGAGAGTCCAAGACCAGAGAGTCCAAGACCAGTGAGTCCCAGACTAGTGAGTCCAAGACCAGAGAGTCCCAGACCAGTGAGTCCCAGACCAGTGAGTCCCAGACCAGTGAGTCCCAGACCAGAGAGTCCCAGACCAGAGAGTCCCAGACCAGAGAGTCCCAGACCAGTGAGTCCTAGACCAGTGAGCTGAAGACCAGTTGACCACCTGTGATAGTCTGGACCATCTGTCTGTGGTTTTCTCCTGACTCCCAGTCCACTTTCCTCTGCAGTCTGTCACAGAGCAGGAATCTGTGCTGAGGACTAGGAGGGCTGTTAGCATGGGGCTGTTAGCATGGGGCTGTTAGCACGGGGCTGTTAGCATGGGGCTGTTAGCGTGGGGCTGTTAGCGCGGGGCTTTTAGCACGGGGCTGTTAGCATGGGGCTGTTAGCGTGGGGCTGTTAGCATGGGGCTGTTAGCATGGGGCTGTTAGCGCGGGGCTGTTAGCATGGGGCTGTTAGCATGGGGCTGTTAGCGTGGGGCAGGTGGGCAGAGGGCTCTTTGTTTTGCCTAATTCAAGATTTTTTTTTGTTTTAGATTTTTTTTTTTTTTTTTGCTTCATTCAAGATTTGTTTTGTTTAATTAAAGATTTTTTTGCTTAACTAAAGTAAGTCAAGCAAAAACAAACCTGCCGGTGGAAGCAGGTAAAGTGCTGTTGTTCAGATGAGTGTCCGTCAGCTGTTGCAGATCTGTCTGTAAACCAGTTCTTCTGTCTCAGTGTCCAGTTGGTCTGCAGGTGGTTCTGTCAGATTTTCACTGGGATCACATATTTGGAACAGAAATGACACAAATACACTTGGACACATTTACATTTTAGAGTTAAAGATTTAAGACAACAAATAAAAATGTGCTTTTAGAACATTTACGTTTAATGCTCCTGGTGATATTTTGTCTACGCTTTATTTTTTCTAATTAACCTGCGTCTGACGCCTGAACAACATTAAACTGTGACTGCGTTACCAAATGTTTTGTGTCTAAATGTGAGCGGTCTGTGTTCACCGTCCACAGCACAGGACATTCTAGTACGAAGGCTGAGCCAATCAGACAAACTCAACTCAACCAACTGGTTTCAGAGAGGGGGAGAGATGTTGGGGGGCAACAAGGAGGGTAATAATGAGGAGAGGGGGACGTTACCTACTGAGTGATATAACCCCCCCCCCCCACTTTACAGTGAGATAGAAGAACTGATTTACAGACAATAGACCTGGAAAATCTAATTTACACTGATCTGAGCAAGAGCACTTTACCTGGTTCTACCGGAAGATTTAGTTTTGGCTTAATTCAAGATTTTTTTATTTTTTTTTTGCTTAATTTAAGTTTTTTTTTTTTTTTTTTTTGCTTTATTCAAGATATTTTTTGGTTTATTCAAGATTTTTTTTGTTTAATTCAAGATTTTTTTTGCTTTATTCAAGATTTTTTTTGCTTTATTCAGTTTTTTTGCTTAATTCAAGAATTTTTTTCTTTATTAGGGGGCCAAGCCCGCGGGGACTGGTGGACGTTCCACAGTTCCAGCGGTGCTGTGGAACCCTACTGTTTTTGAACGGATTTTTATTTTTATTCTTCTGTTGATAAAACTGTTACTGCAGCCTAAACCGTACATGGTATTGCGCTGCAATTTGGAGGGTTGGTCCAGACCCCTGCAGGGACCTCAGACGCAAAAATGCACATATATCCACCAGCAGGGGGCGCTCTACTCAAGGAAAATGCATTTTGGTCTATAACTCCCAGACCGTGTGTCGCACAGTCAAAAACCTTACATCGTCGGATTCCCTGAATACTACTGAATCACATGAGATAGGCCACGCCCATTTCCGCCATGACTTTTTCCACGCAAAATCGCAAAAACTGAAAAACCTACTTTTTCGAACTCCGACTTGGGAGTTTGTCCAATCTGCGTGAATTTTGGCACATACACTGTTCTCATGGACCTGATTCAAAGTTATTACAAGAATTTTGTTCAGTCGAAAAATGTGCAAATTATTAACGAACAAATTTCTCTAGCTAGCTAAAAAAATGTTAAGTGTTACATATCTCGGTCAAAGTATATGCTATCAACACCAGATGTCAGATCTTTTTTTGTATTGTGACTGTGAGGGTATGAGTCAAATTTGGTGAATTTTGGCCACTAGGGGGCGCTGGAAATGTGGAAAATTTATATCTCTGAAACAGCTGCACCGATTTCTACGAAATTTGGTGGGTATGATGAAGGGCCTTTCCTGAGGCCATATCTCTAAGGTGGGTGTGGCTGAACAATGTGGGCGTGGCTTATTACAAGTTAAACAACAAACCTTTCCTACAGCTGAACTGTTCTGCTGAGGGCTGTGAAATTTCTATGGACCCTATAGAATAGGACACAGATCTACCAGAGCAAAAACTGTGGATGTGCTCCACTAGGTGGCGCTATAACAGATAAATACGTGTTTTTACCTCTAACTTCCACATTTTAAATGACACATTCACAAACTTTACATCTTTGTATTCCTTGGATAGAGATGAGTCTTCTGACATAGGCCACGCCCACTTCCGCTGCATATTTTTCATTCTAAATCGCTACATATCGAAAACATACTTTTTCGAACTCCTACTAGGGTTTAAGCCCCATTGGCTTCAAACTTTGCACAGACAATCTCCAGAGGCTTCTGATCTAAACTTATTACAATCAGTTTGCTGCTGTAAAAAATTTGCTAGTTATAAATGAACACATTTTTTTGCTAGCGAAAAAACACATATTGTTGCATATCTTTGACAAAGTATATGCTATCAACATCAAACTTAATATACTTATTTTAGAAGTCATCCAGAGGCTCTGTGCCAAATTTGGTACAAATCGGACAATAGGGGGCGCTATAAACAGAGAAATATCAAGTCACAAAAAAGTTGGTCCGATTCACACGAAGTTTGGTGAGTATGATGTGGGGTCACTCCTGAGACCAGCTGTAAAGTTTGGTAATGATTGGTCAATGTGGGTGTAATTTATTACAACAAATCCCAGTCCCACACATTCCTCCTTTTGCATTCCTAATGCATTGGTCCCATTCCAGTGAATGCAGGGAATCCGGTTCCAACTGTTCCTGCAGCCTAAAGCGTACATGGTAGAGCGCTGACATTTGGAGGGTTGGTCCAGACCCCTGCACGGAACTGAGACGCAAACAAATATATATGTCCACCAGCAGGGGGCCATAGAACCAAGGCATATGCATTTGGGTCTATAACTTACACACCGTATGTCGCACATTAAAAAACCTCATATCCTCAGATTCTCTGAGTACAGCTGAATCACATGGGTGTGTTCAGGCAGATTTGGGGGAGGACTTTTTTCCGGCAAAATTGCGAAAACTGGAAAACCTACTTTTTGAAACTCCTACTTGGGATATTATCTGATCTGTGTGAATCTTGGCATGTACACTCTTCTCATAGACATGATACTAAGGTATCAAAAGAATTTCATTCAGTCGAAACATGCGAAAATTATAAATGAATACATTTCTGTAGCTAGCTAAAAAAATGTTAACTATTACATATCTCAGACACATTAAATGCTATCAACACCAAATGCTAGATACTTTGTTGACATGTTAGTCTGAGGGTATGAGCCGAATTTTGTGAATGTTGGCCTCAAGTGAGTGCTGCAAACATGAGAAATTTATGTTTCTTAAACGGCTAAACCGGTTTCTATGGAATTTGGTGAGTATGATGTGGGGTCACTCCTGAGACCAGCTGTAAAGTTTAGTAATGATTGGTCAACGTGAGTGTAATCTATTCCAACTAATCCCAGTCCCACACATTCCTCCTTCCACTCTACTGGTGCATTTGTCCCATTCCAGTGAATACAGCGGCTCAGACGGTGGAATACTAACTCCAACTGTAAACCCTTATGAACGGGGCCCAGCCTCCACCAGCTCAGCCCCAGACCCGCGTCCTTCGGGGACGACTTCCGTGGGCTCTGTGGGGCCTGGGGTCCGAGTGGGCGGGGAGGCTTGGCCCCCGTTCATAACTGCTCGCGGTTCTAGTTCAAGATTGTTTTGCTTTATTCAAATTTTTTTTTGCGTTATTCAATTTTTTTTTTATTAATTCAAGACTTTTTTGGTTTATTCAAGATTTTTTTTCTTTTATTCAAGATTTTTTTGTTTAATTCAAGATTTTTTTTGGCTTAATTTCAAGATTTTTTGCTTAATTCAAGATTTTTTTGCTTTATTCAAGATTTTGTTTTTTTTTTGCTTTATTCAATTTTTTTTTTTTGCTTGAAGCCTGAACAACATTAAGCCATGACTCCGTTACCAAATGCTTTGTGTCCAAATCTGAGCGGTCTGTGTTTTCACTATCCACAGCACGAGGACATTCCAATACGAAGGCTGAGCCAATCAGCATCAGACAAACTAAACTGATTTCACATTCCATCTTAAATTAACCCTTTGTGTCTCCAGTGATGTTGAGGAGGACGATTCGGTGCAGAGGATGACTGATCTGACGCTGGAGTCGACTGTGGGATTAAGACAATCCGCCCCAGAGGATGATGGGAGGTGAAGGGGAGGGGCCAGTGCGTCCGTCTGTCCACATGAACACCTTCATTTGCTTTTCCCACATGTTCTTTCAGTCCCTCTGGAATGTGTCTTCACTGTCCCCTTCACACTAATATTGTCTTTCTTTACAATCAGGCTTCATTAGAATATGAAACCTGAACCGACTCATGTGGTTGTTTCTGTGAAGAAGTGGAGACAGAAACAACCGACAGAAAAAAACGACTGATGGAAAAACGTGTTCTCCTGTTCTTTCAGGTTCCACATTCAGTCTGATCTGATCTGCAGTGGACCAGACCAGGAAAAGAAGAACAGAAGAACCCAGAAAGAATGACAACTGACAGTTTATGTCTGTGTTTGAGTGAAAAAACCCCCCATTAAATTATGAAAATACTTACTTTTATAAACTATCCAAACAAAAAAGATGTGAATAACCTGAAAAACCAACAATTTCTTCCGTAAAATCAGTGTAATTTTCTCAGTCTTCTTCCTCCACTTCTCATTAGTCCATGTGCATTCTGGATCAGATCTACAACAATAACAACAACAATAACAACAACAAATATTAGTAAAACAACAATAAATATTAGTAAAACAACAATAAATATCAATAAAACAACAATAAATATTAGTAAAACAACAACAAATATTAGTAAAACAACAATAAATATCAATAAAACAACAATAAATATTAGTAAAACAACAACAAATATTAGTAAAACAACAATAAATATCAGTAAACAACAAAAATCAGTAAAACAACAACAAATATCAATAAAACAACAACACGTATCAGTAAAAGACGCAGTTATTTACACTAAAAAATATAAAGTATTGCAAACTAAGATATTGTAAAACAGAATGTCAGTAGTGCAACTGACATGACAGATAAATATTGTGGCATAAATAGTGTGAAGAATAAATAATATGAGGGATTCAGATCTGTGATTCAGATTCAGATTCTGTCTGGTCAAACACATGTGTGGTCACCATGGAAACTGAGGACAAACCCACATGGAACCCTTCTATGGAACCCACATGGAACCCTTGTGGGCCCACATGGACCTGCTGGATGGGGGGGGGGGGGGGGGGGGGGGGGGTCACAGTTCCTGTTCCTGTTCCACTGGTAGAGGAACGCTCACACAGTCAGACACTTTTATTCACTGTGTTTAGAACGTATGTTTGTCTGCAGACTAGGGATGGAACCATTACCGGTATAACCATAAACTGCAGTAAAATCACAGACAGTTAGTATTACCGTTTAAATTCTAATTCTCATGATAACTGTGTTTGATTAATACACTTATAGGGGAAAAAACACCAATGTAAGGATCTGCTTTAATGTCAAATATTTGAGTATAGTTTTAATTTATTACAATTTTAGTTTTCTGTACCTAATATCTGGAATGAAATATTCACTTTTAAAGTCTGTGAAAAGGTTCGTTAAACATCTGTGTGTTATTTATGCAATAAAGTATATACATTTTTCAAATCGGATTTTATATATTGTTTTTGTGTGTTTTCTGTCCTTTTGTGTTTTTATAGTAGGTTAAAGTGAAAAAATAACAGACAGATGATCTAGATGAAGTTGTGCTGAAAAAACAGATCCAAACATGGGTATAGTAAACATTTGTTTCTATAGTATATAAAGGCCAAATCAAAAGGACTGAAAAACAGACAGAATAGACTCAGACCACTAAGGGTTAATATGTGAATGTTTCTGACACAGAAGGGACAGTGGGACTGGGATTGTATTCTTGTTGTTGTCGTTTTTTTCAAAATCCAACTTGGTTCAATTCTTTCAGTGTGTGTATCAGTGCTTTTTGAACATTTTCAGCACAGTTTTAACAACACCATGATAATAATGAGAACTGTGATCATTTTGGTCACAATAACCATGATCTGAAATGTTCAGATGGTTCCATCCCTAAATGCAGACGGTGTGGTTGAACTAACAAACACATCCCATAATACTCCTGCTCTTCGTACACCTTTATCACCCCCTTCATTCTTCCTTTCCCACCCCCCCACCCCCCCCACAACAAACACCATAAGGAGGCCTCCCTCCCTCTCCAGGGCAGATCTCTTCCCAGTAATCCCCTGGATCAGCCCCCCCCCCCAGCTCTCCTCTGCTTATTAGATCAGGCCCTTCGTCATAAAGCAGGATCTGGGGCCTCATTGTTTGGCCCCTGATTAAGAGCTTCTCACACTGGAGGATCAGGCTGAAGGAGTTAAGGAGAGGGAGTGGGGGGTCACAAACACAGGACTGTTTTGACCGGGGGGGTCTTATGGGCCACATTGTTGCGGGGCTCAGAAAGGCGTCTTCTAAAGGTGGGCTGGATTTAAGGGACAATTGGATGTTGGACGATGAGGGATTTAAACCTTAAACTTCTACTTTTAAGTCCTGCGGCCGTCCGTGTGTCCACTACGGTGACACGTCCAGTTCATCTGGAAATGTGGACTGAGCCGCTTAGATGGACAGCCCAGGAAACGTCTATATACGAACTGACAAACTGACAGCATCACAGAAACCAGGGTTCTGTCAGGTTCCACATTCAGCCTGATCTGATCTGCAGTGGACCCAACCAGGAAAAGAAGAACAGAAGAACCCAGAAAGAATGACAACTGCACATTTATGTCTGTGTTTGAGTGAAAAAAAAAAACATTAAATGATGAAAATACTTACTTTTATAAACTATCCAAATGAAAAAGATGTGAATAACCTGAAAAAACGGACATTTCTTCAGATAAATCAGTGTAATTTTCTCAGTCTTCTTCCTCCACTTCTCATTAGTCCATGTGCATTCTGGATCAGATCTCCAAAGACACTAAACACTGAGGAACAGGAAGAAAAGAGTTCAAACTGGACTGAATTTAATACAGACATTTCAGGTTGGACACATTTGTTCAGGTTAGTCACAGTTTATTGGTACAGGAGAGTTTGGAAATGATGACCTCAGATAAAAAAACAAAAACAAACAAAAACTCTTTTTCTGAGCCATCCCAAAATTAATGCATTTTAAATAAAATATTGGGGCCAAAAATAGGGCCAAAATTGGGACATG
>NW_021941525.1:318659-341159 GCF_902148855.1 Sphaeramia orbicularis | reverse complement strand
GATGGATCAGAGCAGGAGTATACATATATCAGAGCAGGAGTATATATATGTATATATATATATATATATATATATATATATATATATACAAGGTGTCCCATGAGTCTCCATACATAGGAAAAATAAACGTTTCTTGACATAAACCATTTTTATTTATATAATATACTCTATATGACTGCCATTTTGTCGGGAACACATTTCAGTGCGTGTCCTCCACTGCTGAAGAACTATAAAGAAGAAATATAAAGAAATACATGTTAGAACCATAGATGTATGGAATGTATTATGTCTCCTATGTATAGAGACTTATTGGACACCCTGTATATATATGTGTGTGTGTGTATATATATATATATATATATATATATATATATATATATATATATATATATATTTTTTTTTTTTTTTTCATTTTTATTTATTTATTTGTGCATTTCTCTGAGGTCATCATTAGGTCCATCCTGGGGTAAATCTGTCTACATTTACCTTTTATTATTGGATCTAAACAGATGGACAAGTGACAGATACTAAAATAAACCCAGTTTCATGGACAGACCCAGGTCTAAATAAACCCAGTTTCATAGACAGACCCAGGTCTAAATAAACCCAGTTTCATGGACAGACCCAGGTCTAAATAAACCCAGTTTCATAGACAGACCCAGGTCTAAATAAACCCAGTTTCAGAAACAGACCCAGGTCTAAATAAACCCAGTTTCAGAAACAGACCCAGGTCTAAATAAACCCAGTTTCATGGACAGACCCAGGTCTAAATAAACCCAGTTTCATGGACAGACCCAGGTCTAAATAAACCCAGTTTCATAGACAGACCCAGGTCTAAATAAACCCAGTTTCAGAAACAGACCCAGGTCTAAATAAACCCAGTTTCAGAAACAGACCCAGGTCTAAATAAACCCAGTTTCATGGACAGACCCAGGTCTAAATAAACCCAGTTTCATGGACAGACCCAGGTCTAAATAAACCCAGTTTCATGGACAGACCCAGGTCTAAATAAACCCAGTTTCATAGACAGACCCAGGTCTAAATAAACCCAGTTTCATGGACAGACCCAGGTCTAAATAAACCCAGTTTCATAGACAGACCCAGGTCTAAATAAACCCAGTTTCATGGACAGACCCAGGTCTAAATAAACCCAGTTTCATGGACAGACCCAGGTCTAAATAAACCCAGTTTCATAGACAGACCCAGGTCTAAATAAACCCAGTTTCATGGACAGACCCAGGTCTAAATAAACCCAGTTTCATGGACAGACCCAGGTCTAAATAAACCCAGTTTCATGGACAGACCCAGGTCTAAATAAACCCAGTTTCATGGACAGACCCAGGTCTAAATAACCCAGTTTCATAGACAGACCCAGGTCTAAATAAACCCAGTTTCATGGACAGACCCAGGTCTAAATAAACCCAGTTTCATGGACAGACCCAGGTCTAAATAAACCCAGTTTCATGGACAGACCCAGGTCTAAATAAACCCAGTTTCATAGACAGACCCAGGTCTAAATAAACCCAGTTTCATGGACAGACCCAGGTCTAAATAAACCCAGTTTCATGGACAGACCCAGGTCTAAATAAACCCAGTTTCATAGACAGACCCAGGTCTAAATAAACCCAGTTTCATGGACAGACCCAGGTCTAAATAAACCCAGTTTCATGGACAGACCCAGGTCTAAATAAACCCAGTTTCATGGACAGACCCAGGTCTAAATAAACCCAGTTTCATGGACAGATCCAGGTCTAAATAAACCCAGTTTAATAGACAGACCCAGGTCTAAATAAACCCAGTTTCATGGACAGACCCAGGTCTAAATAAACCCAGTTTCATGGACAGACCCAGGTCTAAATAAACCCAGTTTCATAGACAGACCCAGGTCTAAATAAACCCAGTTTCATGGACAGACCCAGGTCTAAATAAACCCAGTTTCATGGACAGACCCAGGTCTAAATAAACCCAGTTTCATGGACAGACCCAGGTCTAAATAAACCCAGTTTCATAGACAGACCCAGGTCTAAATAAACCCAGTTTCATGGACAGACCCAGGTCTAAATAAACCCAGTTTCATGGACAGACCCAGGTCTAAATAAACCCAGTTTCATGGACAGACCCAGGTCTAAATAAACCCAGTTTCATGGACAGACCCAGGTCTAAATAAACCCAGTTTCAGAAACAGACCCAGGTCTAAATAAACCCAGTTTCATGGACAGACCCAGGTCTAAATAAACCCAGTTTCATAGACAGACCCAGGTCTAAATAAACCCAGTTTCATGGACAGACCCAGGTCTAAATAAACCCAGTTTCATGGACAGACCCAGGTCTAAATAAACCCAGTTTCATAGACAGACCCAGGTCTAAATAAACCCAGTTTCATGGACAGACCCAGGTCTAAATAAACCCAGTTTCATGGACAGACCCAGGTCTAAATAAACCCAGTTTCATGGACAGACCCAGGTCTAAATAAACCCAGTTTCATGGACAGACCCAGGTCTAAATAAACCCAGTTTCATAGACAGACCCAGGTCTAAATAAACCCAGTTTCATGGACAGACCCAGGTCTAAATAAACCCAGTTTCATGGACAGATCCAGGTCTAAATAAACCCAGTTTCATGGACAGACCCAGGTCTAAATAAACCCAGTTTCATAGACAGACCCAGGTCTAAATAAACCCAGTTTCATGGACAGACCGAGGTCTAAATAAACCCAGTTTCATGGACAGACCCAGGTCTAAATAAACCCAGTTTCATAGACAGACCCAGGTCTAAATAAACCCAGTTTCATGGACAGACCCAGGTCTAAATAAACCCAGTTTCATGGACAGACCCAGGTCTAAATAAACCCAGTTTCATGGACAGACCCAGGTCTAAATAAACCCAGTTTCATGGACAGACCCAGGTCTAAATAAACCCAGTTTCATGGACAGACCCAGGTCTAAATAAACCCAGTTTCATGGACAGACCCAGGTCTAAGTAAACCCAGTTTCATGGACAGACCCAGGTCTAAATAAACCCAGTTTCATGGACAGACCCAGGTCTAAATAAACCCAGTTTCATGGACAGACCCAGGTCTAAATAAACCCAGTTTCAGAAACAGACCCAGGTCTAAATAAACCCAGTTTCATGGACAGACCCAGGTCTAAATAAACCCAGTTTCATGGACAGACCCAGGTCTAAATAAACCCAGTTTCATGGACAGACCCAGGTCTAAGTAAACCCAGTTTCATGGACAGACCCAGGTCTAAATAAACCCAGTTTCATGGACAGACCCAGGTCTAAATAAACCCAGTTTCAGAAACAGACCCAGGTCTAAATAAACCCAGTTTCATGGACAGACCCAGGTCTAAATAAACCCAGTTTCATGGACAGACCCAGGTCTAAATAAACCCAGTTTCATGGACAGACCCAGGTCTAAATAAACCCAGTTTCATGGACAGACCCAGGTCTAAATAAACCCAGTTTCATGGACAGACCCAGGTCTAAATAAACCCAGTTTCATGGACAGACCCAGGTCTAAATAAACCCAGTTTCATGGACAGACCCAGGTCTAAATAAACCCAGTTTCATAGACAGACCCAGGTCTAAATAAACCCAGTTTCATGGACAGACCCAGGTCTAAATAAACCCAGTTTCATGGACAGACCCAGGTCTAAATAAACCCAGTTTCATGGACAGACCCAGGTCTAAATAAACCCAGTTTCATAGACAGACCCAGGTCTAAATAAACCCAGTTTCATGGACAGACCCAGGTCTAAATAAACCCAGTTTCATGGACAGACCCAGGTCTAAATAAACCCAGTTTCAGAAACAGACCCAGGTCTAAATAAACCCAGTTTCATGGACAGACCCAGGTCTAAATAAACCCAGTTTCATGGACAGACCCAGGTCTAAATAAACCCAGTTTCATGGACAGACCCAGGTCTAAATAAACCCAGTTTCATGGACAGACCCAGGTCTAAATAAACCCAGTTTCATGGACAGACCCAGGTCTAAGTAAACCCAGTTTCATGGACAGACCCAGGTCTAAATAAACCCAGTTTCATGGACAGACCCAGGTCTAAATAAACCCAGTTTCAGAAACAGACCCAGGTCTAAATAAACCCAGTTTCATGGACAGACCCAGGTCTAAATAAACCCAGTTTCATGGACAGACCCAGGTCTAAATAAACCCAGTTTCATGGACAGACCCAGGTCTAAATAAACCCAGTTTCATGGACAGACCCAGGTCTAAATAAACCCAGTTTCATGGACAGACCCAGGTCTAAATAAACCCAGTTTCATGGACAGACCCAGGTCTAAATAAACCCAGTTTCATGGACAGACCCAGGTCTAAATAAACCCAGTTTCATAGACAGACCCAGGTCTAAATAAACCCAGTTTCATGGACAGACCCAGGTCTAAATAAACCCAGTTTCATGGACAGACCCAGGTCTAAATAAACCCAGTTTCATGGACAGACCCAGGTCTAAATAAACCCAGTTTCATAGACAGACCCAGGTCTAAATAAACCCAGTTTCATGGACAGACCCAGGTCTAAATAAACCCAGTTTCATGGACAGACCCAGGTCTAAATAAACCCAGTTTCATGGACAGACCCAGGTCTAAATAAACCCAGTTTCATAGACAGACCCAGGTCTAAATAAACCCAGTTTCATGGACAGACCCAGGTCTAAATAAACCCAGTTTCATGGACAGACCTGTATATTCTTCGTTCTGTCGTGTACCTTTGACTGAATGACCAGAAGTCTGAGTCTGCTCTTGGAGAATCAGGGTGGTAGAGTTTGTTGTTCAGACGCTCAGTGGTTCAGAAGGATCTCCCAGATGAATGTGGAGGCTGAGGGGAACCTGAAGGAGCACTAACAGTTCTGACCTCAGCCCCCCCACTCCCCACCCCCTCCACACCAATCCCTTCATTCATCCCCTGCTTAGCTCCCTCTTAACCCCAGCCTCACCCCTAGGCCCCTTCTCTTCATCTCCTTTCTTTCTACCATCCTCCATTTCTTCCATTAAAGGTCTCCTCTCAGCTCCATCATTCCATGTGTCCATGTCCGGACCGACCATGTGGGCAGAGCAAAAAGCAACAACAGCATGATAAAATAAAACCACAGGAGCACACAAAGGCCGAGAAGACTGTCAGAATCCTGCCTTTTACACTGAAAAGTTAAAAAAACAACAACTTCACAATCCAACTGCACTCATTCAGTTATTACCCTGCACCCATTCAGTTATTACCCTGCACCCATTCAGTTATTACCCTGCACTCATTCAGTTATTACCCTGCACCCATTCAGTTATTACCCTGCACCCATTCAGTTATTACCCTGGACCCACTCAGTTATTACCCTGTGCCCATTCAGTTATTACCCTGGACCCATTCAGTTATTACCCTGTGCCCGCTGAGGAGGAGAGGGGTGATGATTATGGTTCAGTTTGGTGTTTGACAGAGTGTGTGTGTGTGTGTGTGTGTGTGTGCAAGATAACTCAAAAACTTGTGGATGGGTTTAGATGAAATTTTCAGTAAATGTTGATTCTGGCACAAGGAACAAATGATGACATTTTGGTGGTGATTGGGGGGGGGGGGCACTGATCTGCCTTGGTGGAGGTCTGCGCTCTATGAGAGCTTCTAGTTTTTAAATGATTATTTCCTTGAAGAATTGAATTCCGTGATAAATCTGCACAAATCCTAAACACATTTGTATTTGATCCCAACAGGATCTAATGTTCTATCAGCAAATGTTCAAACTGTGTTCAAACTGAAATTGTGTTTTCCAGACATTCCAGTTTCAGATCCTGTTCAAATGTTCAGATTCTATTAGTTCACAACTAACATCAGAACAGGATCTGAGTCCAATCCCTACAAAGGAACCAACACTATTTAATAAAAGAATGTGAAATAATAATTAAAATATAAACAAAAAAAACCAAAAAACATAACTGAACCTCCACAATATCTGCATTTGAATAAATACCTACAAATATCCATACAGTACTTTTGAATATTGATACAGTATTGTGAAATGAAATATTGCGATGTATTACAGAACTGATATTTTCTTACAGCCCTACTGACGATCTAGAGCAGCTGTTTGTCTGTATTCTGTGTTTTTCAGATGTACATTGTTGGTTATCAGTCTTCACAGGAGCGTATTGAGTCCATTTTAGTATTAATGTAAAAACGAGGACACTGACACAAAACAAACCAGAATAATGCAGGAAAACAGAAGAGCTGCCCCAGAACCACAGAGGGTTCCCATCTGAGTGAGGACAGGAGGCAGGTCTGCTTCCACCCTCCGACTGTGTTTACTGAACTGGAAGCATGAATAATACCCCCCTGCCCCCCCCCCATATGTACGACCATACTGGATTTCCTGTGGAGTACAGCAGCTGACAGTCTGCCTTCACTGAAGACACAGTGTGGAGTTTAAGCAAACGTGTGTGTTTGGACCGCACAAATCCTGCCTGAGACTGCAGGAGGACACGCCCATGAGCAGGAAGGACACGCCCATGTGTAAGAGGAACACACCCATGAGCAGGAAGGACACGCCCATGTGTAAGAGGAACACGCCCATGTGCAGGAAGGACACGCCCATGTGTAAGAGGAACACGCCCATGAGCAGGAAGGACACGCCCATGTGTAAGAGGAACACGCCCATGTGCAGGAAGGACACGCCCATGTGTAAGAGGAACACGCCCATGAGCAGGAAGGACACGCCCATGTGTAAGAGGAACACGCCCATGTGCAGGAAGGACACGCCCATGTGTAAGAGGAACACGCCCATGAGCAGGAAGGACACGCCCATGTGTAAGAGGAACACGCCCATGAGCAGGAAGGACACGCCCATGTGTAAGAGGAACACGCCCATGAGCAGGAAGGACACGCCCATGTGTAAGAGGAACACGCCCATGAGCAGGAAGGACACGCCCATGTGTAAGAGGAACACGCCCATGTGCAGGAAGGACACGCCCATGTGTAAGAAGGACACGCCCCTGAGCAGGAAGGACACGCCCATGTGTAAGAAGAACACGCCCATGAGCAGGAAGGACACGCCCATGTGTAAGAAGAGCACGCCCATGTGTAGGAAGGACACGCCCTTGTGTAAGAAAGACGCACTCATGTGTAAGAAGAGCACGCCCATGTGTAAGAAGAGCACGCCCATGTGTAGGAAGGACACGCCCATGTGTAAGAAGGACACGCCCCTGAGCAGGAAGGACACACCCTTGTGTAGGAAAGACACACCCTTGTGTAGGAAAGACACGCCCATGTGTAAGAAGAGCACGCCCATGTGCAGGAAGGACACGCCCATGTGTAAGAAGAACACACCCACGAGCAGGAAGGGCACGCCCATGTGTAAGAAGGACACGCCCATGTGTAAGAAGGACACGCCCCTGAGCAGGAAGGACACGCCCTTGTGTAAGAAGGACACGCCCCTGAGCAGGAAGGACACGCCATTGTGTAGGAAAGACACGCCCATGTGTAAGAAGAGCACGCCCATGTGTAGGAAGGACACGCCCATGTGTAAGAAGGACACGCCCCTGAGCAGGAAGGACACGCCCTTGTGTAGGAAAGACACGCCCATGTGTAAGAAGAGCACGCCCATGTGTAGGAAGGACACGCCCATGTGTAAGAAGAACACGCCCATGTGTAGGAAGGACACGCCCATGTGTCTATATAAAAATAGTGCATTTATATTTTGATTATTGTTGAATAATTCTTGCAGAACAGAAGATAATTGCCTGACTCACTGCACATAATTGTCATTTGTAGGATTATTGTGCATCAGGAGGTGATTGGCAGGTCCATGGAGGGAAGGCGTGGCCAGTGTTGGCTCATGTAGACGGGGTCAGAGGTCAGATCAGATCAAACACATGATGTCTGCACTGCTACTGACATACACTGTAAAAAAATCTGTAATTTAACAGAATTTTCACTTTTTATTTGACAGATTTTTCCTGTATTTTTCAGATACAGGAAAATATCAATGAAATGACACAAACAGACTGTGATTTAACATGTGAAATGGAAAAGAACAGGGAAAAACTGGAACTGTGAATAATCATAAAATTTTAATTTTTTTAAATATTTTTTTTTCTTTTTTCACAGAAAAATACAGTTAAAATACATTTGCAAATGTATCGTAATTTCACAAATATTTGTTTTCTATTTATGAGATTAAACTGTTCATTTAAAGTTTAATATGGTAAAAAATAAAACCAGATAAAATGACTGACAGTTAACAGTAACAGAAGTATTAGTTCTGTCAGTTGAACCAGACTTGTTTGTTCATTAACAAATATCTTGTGTAATTACAGGAATGTGAATGTATAACATGTATAAGCACTGATAAACTGTCCAAATACAGTTTTTATCAGTGGATTGGACAACTGAGTCTCACTGAAAATTATTTATATATATATTTATAGGGAATTGGATTGTTTTAATACATGTAAATATTCTTTATTAAACATTAAAAAGTAAAAAAAAAAAAAAAAGCAAAATCTCATGTAAAGTTAGGGCAAAAAAATGTATTTTAATAATGGAAAATGACTGTATTTTTTATGAGATGGTTATTTTCTGTTATTTAACAGTATTTTTTTGGCGCCCCTGCTGCCAGAATATGAGTTGTTTTTTTTACAGTGTGGTTCTGTTTCAGTTCCTCTTGACCCTCTCAGAGGTTTTGGTGGAAACGCTGCCGGTCCCAGCAGGTAAACTGGTCCTGTTTTGGATCCGACCTTCTCCTTCCATTTGATCCTTGTTGGGATCCGAACCCCCCCCCCCCCCCCCCCCCCCCCCCAGCTGTTTACCACTAGATGGATATCAGTGACAGCCACTGTTTTCCCTCACCTCCTCCTCCTCTCTCTTTCTTCTTTCATCCCCTCCTCCTTCTTCATCCAGAGGGGGGGGGGGTCCGGCCCCTCCCCCATGCCCCCCCCCCACACACACACACACACACACACACACAGAGGGCTGAACCCTGCCTGAACCCTGCTGCTTTAATTAATCTCACTGACTTTGTTAATTATTTGTTTGGCTGACTGTCCCTGTGTGTGTGTGTGTGTGTGTGTGTGTGTGTCTCTTTGAACTGCAGCCATGGTTGACCCCCCCCCCGCTCTGATAACACTACTCTTCCATGTCTTAGTGCATATGTGTTTCAGACCTACGCTGGTGTGTACAAATATTCCAACACTGGACAAATCTGAACAAACTCATGCTTTATTTTTTTTCCCAGAGCCTGAAGTTCACTTTTTTTTCCACTGCAGAAGGTAAAGGCAAAGAAACGGAGAATATTTCACCTACAAATGCATCAGTCCAATCCTTTTTTTACATTTAACTCTAATATTTAGTGTGCCCCCCCACCCCACCCCATCCCCTTGACAGCAATCTAAGGAAACTCTAACCCAGGGTTCTAAACTGCTGTTCTTTAGGTTCCACATTCAGTCTGATCTGATCTGCAGTGGACCCAACCAGGAAAAGAAGAACAGAAGAACCCAGAAAGAATGACAGCTGCACATTTAGGTCTGTGTTTTAGTGCAAAAAAAAAACATTACATGATGAAAATACTTACTTTTATAAACTATCCAAACCAAACAGATGTGAAGAACCTGAAAAAACGGACATTTCTTCAGTAAAATCAGTGTAATTTTCTCAGTCTTCTTCCTCCACTTCTCATTAGTCCATGTGCATTCTGGATCAGATCTTCAAAGACACTAAACACTGAGGAACAGGAAGAAAAGAGTTCAAACTGGACTGAATTTAATACAGACATTTCAGGTTGGACACATTTGTTCAGGTTAGTCACATTTTATTGGTACAGGAGAGTTTGGAAATGGAAAGAGTTTCACAATTTAATGTGATTTTTGCACTATCACTATTTTTTTCCATCAAACCCAGTAGTAAATCTGCAGTTGTTCTTTTGTGTGGGTTCTTCTGCTGTTATTATTGGACTGTAGATCAGGTTGGTCTGGATGTGGAACCACAACTAAAATGACTTCCACAGCCTGGACTGTGGAATATATACACTTTGTAAATTCATTTGTTATTTGTTTTATTTATTTATTTATTTATTTTCTTAATTCAAGATTTTTTGCTAAATTTGACTTTTTTTTTTCTTCTCAATTCAAGATTTTTTTTTTTTTTTCAAAATTTGACGTGTTTTTTTTTTTTTTTTTTGCTTAATTCAAGATTTTTTGCTAAATTTGACTTTGTTTTTTTTGTTTTGTTTTGTTTTTTTGCTTAATTCAAGATTTTTTTTCCTTAATTCAAGATTTTTTTTTTTGCTAAATTTGACTTTTTTTTTTTTTTTTTTGGCTCAATTCAAGATTTTTTGTTCAATGTAAGAGGTTTTTTTTTTGCTTAATTCAAGATTTGTTTTTTTTTTTTTTTGCTCAATTTAAGAATTTTTTATTTTTTTTATTTTATTGAAGATTTATTTATTTTTTGCTCAATTCAAAATTATTCCCTTAATTCAAACAATTTTTTTTTCTCTATTTGTCTCATCAAACCCAGTAGTAAATCTGCAGTTGTTCTTTTGTGTGGGTTCTTCTGCTGTTATTATTGGACTGTAGATCAGGTTGGTCTGGATGTGGAACCGACACTAAAATGACTTCCACAGCCTGGACTGTGGAATTTATACACTTTGTAAATTCATTTGTTATTTGTTTTATTTATTTATTTATTTATTTATTTTATTTATTTATTTATGTATTTATTTTCTTAATTCAAGATTTTTTGCTAAATTTGACTTTTTTTTTTCTTCTCAATTCAAGATTTTTTTTTTTTTTCAAAATTTGACGTGTTTTTTTTTTTTTTTTTGCTTAATTCAAGATTTTTTGCTAAATTTGACTTTGTTTTTTTTGTTTTGTTTTGTTTTTTTGCTTAATTCAAGATTTTTTTTCCTTAATTCAAGATTTTTTTTTTTGCTAAATTTGACTTTTTTTTTTTTTTTTTTTGGCTCAATTCAAGATTTTTTGTTCAATGTAAGAGGTTTTTTTTTTGCTTAATTCAAGATTTGTTTTTTTTTTTTTTTGCTCAATTTAAGAATTTTTTATTTTTTTTATTTTATTGAAGATTTATTTATTTTTTGCTCAATTCAAAATTATTCCCTTAATTCAAACAATTTTTTTTTCTCTATTTGTCTCATCAAACCCAGTAGTAAATCTGCAGTTGTTCTTTTGTTTGGGTTCTTCTGCTGTTATTATTGGACTGTAGATCAGGTTGGTCTGGATGTGGAACCGACACTAAAATGACTTCCACAGCCTGGACTGTGGAATTTATACACTTTGTAAATTCATTTGTTATTTGTTTTATTTATTTATTTATTTATTTATTTTATTTATTTATTTATGTATTTATTTTCTTAATTCAAGATTTTTTGCTAAATTTGACTTTTTTTTTTCTTCTCAATTCAAGATTTTTTTTTTTTTTTTGCTAAATTTGACTTGTTTTTTTTTTTTTTTTTTGCTTAATTCAAGATTTTTTGCTAAATTTGACTTTGTTTTTTTTTTGTTTTTTGTTTTTTTGCTTAATTAGTTCAGAAGCCCTTATGAACAAGAAACATCTAAAAAACGTGACGTCGCCCGGTACGGCGCAGCCGGGGCCCCACCCTGGAGCCAGGCCTGGGGTTGGGGCTCGTATGCGAGCGCCTGGTGGTCGGGCCTATGCCCACGGGGTCCGGCCGGGCCCAGCCCGAAAGAGCGACGTGGGCCCACCCTCCGACGGACTCACCACCCATCGAGGGAATCATAGGGGCCGGGTGCAGTGTGGATTGGGTGACAGTCGAAGGCAGGGAGCCCGACAACCCGATCCCCGGACACGGAGTCTAGCTCTTGGGACATGGAATGTCACTTCACTGGGGGGGAAGGAGCCAGAGCTTGTGAGGGAGGTTGAGAGATACCGTCTAGATATAGTCGGGCTCACCTCCACACATAGCTTGGGCTCTGGAACCCAACCCCTCGAAAGGGGCTGGACTCTCCACTTCTCTGGCGTTGCCCGCGGTGAGAGGCGGCGGGCTGGTGTGGGCTTACTCATAGCCCCTCAGCTCAGCCGCCATGTGTTGGAGTTCACCCCGGTGAACGAGAGGGTTGCGTCCCTACGCCTTCGGGTTGGGGACAGGTGCCTCACTGTTGTTTCGGCCTACGGGCCGAACAGCAGTGCAGAGTACCCGGCCTTCTTGGAGTCTCTGGGAGGGGTGCTGGATGGTGCTCCGACTGGGGACTCCATTGTTCTCCTGGGCGACTTCAATGCCCACGTGGGCAACAACAGTGAGACCTGGAGGGGGGTGATGGGGAGGAACGGCCTCCCTGATCTGAACCCGAGTGGTGTTCTGTTACTGGACTTCTGTGCTAGTCACAGTTTGTCCATAACAAACACCATGTTCCAACACAGGGATGTCCATAAGTGCACTTGGCACCAGGACACCCTAGGCCGGAGGTCGATGATCGACTTCATTGTCGTATCATCAGACCTCCGGCCGCGTGTTTTGGACACTCGGGTGAAGAGAGGGGCAGAGCTGTCAACCGATCACCACCTGGTGGTGAGTTGGATCCGCTGGCGAAGGAGGAAACCGGACCGACTCGGCAGGCCCAAACGTGTTGTGAGGGTCTGTTGGGAACGTCTGGCGGAACCCGATGTCAGTGTGGTCTTCAACTCCCACCTCCGGGAGAGCTTCTCCCAGATCCCGGGGGAGGTTGGGGACATTGAGTCCGAGTGGACCATGTTCTCCACCTCCATTGTCGAAGCGGCTGCTCGGAGCTGTGGTCGCAAGGTCTCCGGTGCCTGTCGTGGCGGCAATCCCCGAACCCGGTGGTGGACCCCGGAAGTAAGGGATGCCGTCAAGCTGAAGAAGGAGTCTTATCGGGCCTTGTTGGCCCGTGGGACTCCCGAGGCAGCTGATGGGTACCGGAAGGCCAAGCGTGCTGCAGCCCAGGCGGTTGTGGAGGCAAAAACTCGGGTCTGGGTGGAGTTTGGGGAGGCCATGGAGGAGGACTATCGGTCGGCCTCGAGGAAATTCTGGCAAACCATCCGGCGCCTCAGGAGGGGAAAGCAGTGCGCCACCAACACTGTTTACAGAGGAAGTGGGGAGCTGCTGACCTCGACTGGGGATGTTGTCGGGCGGTGGAAGGAATACTTCGAGGATCTCCTCAATCCCACTGCCACGTCTTCCATAGAAGAAGTAGAGGCTGAGGTCTCAGAGGTGGACTCGTCCATCACCCAAGCTGAAGTCACCGAGGTGGTTGGCAAGCTCCTCGGTGGCAGGGCACCGGGGGTGGATGAGATTCGCCCTGAGTACCTTAAGTCTCTGGATGTGCAGGGACTGTCTTGGTTGACACGTCTCTGTAACATTGCGTGGCGGTCGGGGACAGTACCTCTGGATTGGCAGACCGGGGTGGTGGTTCCCCTTTTTAAGAAAGGGGACCGGAGGATGTGCTCCAACTATAGGGGGATCACACTCCTCAGCCTCCCGGGGAAAGTCTATTCCAGGGTACTGGAGAGGAAGATCCGACCGATAGTCGAACCTCGGATCCAGGAGGAACAATGCGGTTTTCGTCCTGGTCGTGGAACGCTCGACCAGCTCTATACTCTCCATCGGGTGCTCGAGGGTTCATGGGAGTTCGCCCAACCAGTCCACATGTGTTTTGTGGATCTGGAGAAGGCGTTCGACCGTGTCCCTCGTGGTATCTTGTGGGGGGTGCTTCGGGAGTATGGGGTCCGGGGCCCTTTGCTAAGGGCAGTCCGGTCCTTGTATGACCGAAGCAGGAGCCTGGTTCGCATTGCCGGCAGTAAGTCAGACCTGTTCCAGGTGCATGTTGGACTCCGGCAGGGCTGCCCTTTGGCACCGGTTCTGTTCATAATTTTTATGGACAGAATTTCTAGGCGCAGCCAAGGGCCGGAGGGGGTCCGGTTTGGGGACCACAGGATTTCATCTCTGCTTTTTGCAGATGATGTTGTCCTGTTGGCCTCATCGAACCTGGACCTTCAGCGTGTCCTGGGGCGGTTTGCAGCCGAGTGTGAAGCGAGCGGGATGAGGATCAGCACCTCCAAATCCGAGGCCATGGTTCTGGACCGGAAAAAGGTGGTCTGCCCTCTCCGGGTCGGTGGGGAGTCTTTGTCCCAAGTGGAGGAGTTTAAGTATCTCGGGGTCTTGTTCACGAGTGAGGGAAGGATGGAGCGTGAGATTGACAGACGGATCGGTGCAGCGTCTGCAGTGATGCAGTCGCTGTACCGGTCGGTTGTGGTAAAGAAGGAGCTGAGCCGAGAGGAGAAGCTCTCGATTTACCAGTCAATCTACGTTCCTACCCTCACCTGTGGTCATGAGCTTTGGGTCAGGACCGAAAGGACAAGATCCCGGATACAAGCGGTCGAAATGAGTTTCCTCCGTCGGGTGGCTGGGCGCACCCTTAGGGATAGGGGGAGGAGCTCAGTCACCAGGGAGGAGCTCGGAGTAGAGCCGCTGCTCCTCCGTGTCGAGAGGGGCCAGCTGAGGTGGCTCGGGCATCTGTTTCGGATGCCTCCTGGACGCCTCCCTGGGGAGGTGTTCCGGGCATGTCCCACCGGGAGGAGACCTCGGGGAAGACCCAGGACACGTTGGAGAGACTATGTCTCTCGGCTGGCCTGGGAACGCCTCGGGGTACCCCCGGAAGAGCTGGAGGAGGTGTCTGGGGAGAGGGAAGTCTGGGCATCCCTGCTTAGACTGTTACCCCCGCGACCCGGCCCCGGATAAGCGGAAGAGAATGGATGGATGGACTTGTTTTTTTGGTTTTTTTTTGCTTAATTCAAGATTTTTTGCTAAATTTGACTTTGTTTTTTTTTTTGTTTTTTGTTTTTTTGCTTAATTCAAGATTTTTTTTCCTTAATTCAAGATTTTTTTTTTTGCTAAATTTGACTTTTTTTTTTTTTTTTTGGCTCAATTCAAGATTTTTTGTTCAATGTAAGAGTTTTTTTTTTTGCTTAATTCAAGATTTGTTTTTTTTTTTTTTTTTGCTCAATTTAAGAATTTTTTATTTTTTTTATTTTATTGAAGATTTATTTATTTTTTGCTCAATTCAAAATTATTCCCTTAATTCAATCATTTTTTTTTTCTCTATTTGTCTCATCAAACCCAGTAGTAAATCTGCAGTTGTTCTTTTGTGTGGGTTCTTCTGCTGTTATTATTGGACTGTAGATCAGGTTGGTCTGGATGTGGAACCACAACTAAAATGACTTCCACAGCCTGGACTGTGGAATATATACACTTTGTAAATTCATTTGTTATTTGTTTTATTTATGTATTTATTTATTTTCTTAATTCAAGATTTTTTGCTAAATTTGACTTTTTTTTTTCTTCTCAATTCAAGATTTTTTTTTTTTGCTAAATTTGACTTGTTTTTTTTTTTTTTTTGCTTAATTCAAGATTTTTTGCTAAATTTGACTTTGTTTTTTTTGTTTTTTGTTTTTTTGCTTAATTCAAGATTTTTTTTTCCTTAATTCAAGATTTTTTTTTTTGCTAAATTTGACTTTTTTTTTTTTTTTTGGCTCAATTCAAGATTTTTTGTTCAATGTAAGATTTTTTTTTTTTTTGCTTAATTCAAGATTTGTTTTTTTTTTTTTTTTTGCTCAATTTAAGAATTTTTTATTTTTTTTATTTTATTGAAGATTTATTTATTTTTTGCTCAATTCAAAATTATTCCCTTAATTCAATCAATTTTTTTTTCTCTATTTGTCTCATCAAACCCAGTAGTAAATCTGCAGTTGTTCTTTTGTGTGGGTTCTTCTGCTGTTATTATTGGACTG
Organism: Sphaeramia orbicularis; assembly: GCF_902148855.1. Lineage (NCBI taxonomy): Eukaryota > Metazoa > Chordata > Actinopteri > Kurtiformes > Apogonidae > Sphaeramia > Sphaeramia orbicularis. The sequence continues at coordinate 325,387 of NW_021941525.1, read as the reverse complement.
TAGATCAGGTTGGTCTGGATGTGGAACCGACACTAAAATGACTTCCACAGCCTGGACTGTGGAATTTATACACTTTGTAAATTCATTTGTTATTTGTTTTATTTATTTATTTATTTATTTATTTATTTATTTATTTATTTATTTATGTATGTATTTATTTTCTTAATTCAAGATTTTTTGCTAAATTTGACTTTTTTTTTTCTTCTCAATTCAAGATTTTTTTTTTTTGCTAAATTTGACTTGTTTTTTTTTTTTTTGCTTAATTCAAGATTTTTTGCTAAATTTGACTTTGTTTTTTTTGTTTTTTGTTTTTTTGCTTAATTCAAGATTTTTTTTCCTTAATTCAAGATTTTTTTTTTTTGCTAAATTTGACTTTTTTTTTTTTTTTGGCTCAATTCAAGATTTTTTGTTCAATGTAAGATTTTTTTTTTTTTGCTTAATTCAAGATTTGTTTTTTTTTTTTTTTTTTGCTCAATTTAAGAATTTTTTATTTTTTTTATTTTATTGAAGATTTATTTATTTTTTGCTCAATTCAAAATTATTCCCTTAATTCAATCAATTTTTTTTTCTCTATTTGTCTCATCAAACCCAGTAGTAAATCTGCAGTTGTTCTTTTGTGTGGGTTCTTCTGCTGTTATTATTGGACTGTAGATCAGGTTGGTCTGGATGTGGAACCACAACTAAAATGACTTCCACAGCCTGGACTGTGGAATATATACACTTTGTAAATTCATTTGTTATTTGTTTTATTTATTTATTTATTTATTTATTTATTTATTTATTTATTTATTTATTTATTTATGTATTTATTTATTTTCTTAATTCAAGATTTTTTGCTAAATTTGACTTTGTTTTTTTTGTTTTTTGTTTTTTTGCTTAATTCAAGATTTTTTTTTCCTTTATTCAAGATTTTTTTTTTTTGCTAAATTTGACTTTTTTTTTTTTTTTGGCTCAATTCAAGATTTTTTGTTCAATGTAAGATTTTTTTTTTTTTGCTTAATTCAAGATTTGTTTTTTTTTTTTTTTTTGCTCAATTTAAGAATTTTTTATTTTTTTTTATTTTATTGAAGATTTATTTATTTTTTGCTCAATTCAAAATTATTCCCTTAATTCAATCAATTTTTTTTTCTCTATTTGTATCATCAAACCCAGTAGTAAATCTGCAGTTGTTCTTTTGTTTGGGTTCTTCTGCTGTTATTATTGGACTGTAGATCAGGTTGGTCTGGATGTGGAACCACAACTAAAATGACTTCCACAGCCTGGACTGTGGAATTTATACACTTTGTAAATTCATTTGTTATTTGTTTTATTTATTTATTTATTTATTTATTTATTTATTTATTTATTTATGTATTTATTTATTTTCTTAATTCAAGATTTTTTGCTAAATTTGACTTTTTTTTTCTTCTCAATTCAAGATTTTTTTTTTTTTGCTAAATTTGCCTTATTTTTTTTTTTTTTGCTTAATTCAAGATTTTTTGCTAAATTTGACTTTGTTTTTTTTTTTTTTGTTTTGTTTTTTTGCTTAATTCAAGATTTTTTTTCCTTAATTCAAGATTTTTTTTTTTTGCTAAATTTGACTTTTTTTTTTTTTTTTTGCTCAATTCAAGATTTTTTGTTCAATGTAAGAGGTTTTTTTTTTGCTTAATTCAAGATTTGTTTTTGGTTTTTTTTGCTCAATTTAAGAATTTTTTATTTTTTTATTTTATTGAAGATTTATTTATTTTTTGCTCAATTCAAAATTATTCCCTTAATTCAATCAATTTTTTTTTCTCTATTTGTCTCATCAAACCCAGTAGTAAATCTGCAGTTGTTCTTTTGTGTGGGTTCTTCTGCTGTTATTATTGGACTGTAGATCAGGTTGGTCTGGATGTGGAACCGACACTAAAATGACTTCCACAGCCTGGACTGTGGAATTTATACACTTTGTAAATTCATTTGTTATTTGTTTTATTTATTTATTTATTTATTTATTTATTTATTTATTTATTTATTTATTTATTTATGTATTTATTTTCTTAATTCAAGATTTTTTGCTAAATTTGACTTTTTTTTTTCTTCTCAATTCAAGATTTTTTTTTTTTGCTAAATTTGACTTGTTTTTTTTTTTTTTTTTGCTTAATTCAAGATTTTTTGCTAAATTTGACTTTGTTTTTTTTTTTTGTTTTGTTTTTTTGCTTAATTCAAGATTTTTTTTTCCTTAATTCAAGATTTTTTTTTTTGCTAAATTTGACTTTTTTTTTTTTGGCTCAATTCAAGATTTTTTGTTCAATGTAAGAGGTTTTTTTTTTTTTTTAATTCAAGATTTGTTTTTTTTTTTTTTTTGCTCAATTTAAGAATTTTTTATTTTTTTTATTTTATTGAAGATTTATTTATTTTTTGCTCAATTCAAAATTATTCCCTTAATTCAATCAATTTTTTTTTCTCTATTTGTCTCATCAAACCCAGTAGTAAATCTGCAGTTGTTCTTTTGTGTGGGTTCTTCTGCTGTTATTATTGGACTGTAGATCAGGTTGGTCTGGATGTGGAACCGACACTAAAATGACTTCCACAGCCTGGACTGTGGAATTTATACACTTTGTAAATTCATTTGTTATTTGTTTTATTTATTTATTTATTTATTTATTTATTTATTTATTTATTTATTTATTTATTTATGTATTTATTTTCTTAATTCAAGATTTTTTGCTAAATTTGACTTTTTTTTTCTTCTCAATTCAAGATTATTTTTTTTTTGCTAAATTTGCCTTATTTTTTTTTTTTTTTTTTGCTTAATTCAAGATTTTTTGCTAAATTTGACTTTGTTTTTTTTGTTTTGTTTTGTTTTTTTTGCTTAATTCAAGATTTTTTTTCCTTAATTCAAGATTTTTTTTTTTGCTAAATTTGACTTTTTTTTTTTTTTTTTGGCTCAATTCAAGATTTTTTGTTCAATGTAAGATTTTTTTTTTTTGCTTAATTCAAGATTTGTTTTTTTTTTTTTTTTTGCTCAATTTAAGAATTTTTTATTTTTTTTTATTTTATTGAAGATTTATTTATTTTTTGCTCAATTCAAAATTATTCCCTTAATTCAATCAATTTTTTTTTCTCTATTTGTCTCATCAAACCCAGTAGTAAATCTGCAGTTGTTCTTTTGTGTGGGTTCTTCTGCTGTTATTATTGGACTGTAGATCAGGTTGGTCTGGATGTGGAACCGACACTAAAATGACTTCCACAGCCTGGACTGTGGAATTTATACACTTTGTAAATTCATTTGTTATTTGTTTTATTTATTTATTTATTTATTTATTTATTTATTTATTTATTTATTTATTTATGTATTTATTTTCTTAATTCAAGATTTTTTGCTAAATATGACTTTTTTTTTTCTTCTCAATTCAAGATTTTTTTTTTTTTGCTACATTTGACTTGTTTTTTTTTTTTTTTTTGCTTAATTCAAGATTTTTTGCTAAATTTGACTTTTTTTTTCTTCTCAATTCAAGATTTTTTTTTTTTTGCTAAATTTGCCTTATTTTTTTTTTTTTTTTTTGCTTAATTCAAGATTTTTTGCTAAATTTGACTTTGTTTTTTTTTTTTTGTTTGGTTTTTTTGCTTAATTCAAGATTTTTTTTTCCTTAATTCAAGATTTTTTTTTTTGCTAAATTTGACTTTTTTTTTTTTTTTTGGCTCAATTCAAGATTTTTTGTTCAATGTAAGAGGTTTTTTTTTTTGCTTAATTCAAGATTTGTTTTTTTTTTTTTTTTGCTCAATTTAAGAATTTTTTATTTTTTTTATTTTATTGAAGATTTATTTATTTTTTGCTCAATTCAAAATTATTCCCTTAATTCAATCAATTTTTTTTTCTCTATTTGTCTCATCAAACCCAGTAGTAAATCTGCAGTTGTTCTTTTGTGTGGGTTCTTCTGCTGTTATTATTGGACTGTAGATCAGGTTGGTCTGGATGTGGAACCACAACTAAAATGACTTCCACAGCCTGGACTGTGGAATTTATACACTTTGTAAATTCATTTGTTATTTGTTTTATTTATTTATTTATTTATTTATGTATTTATTTATTTTCTTAATTCAAGATTTTTTGCTAAATTTGACTTTTTTTTTCTTCTCAATTCAAGATTTTTTTTTTTTTTGCTAAATTTGCCTTATTTTTTTTTTTTTTTTTGCTTAATTCAAGATTTTTTGCTAAATTTGACTTTGTTTTTTTTGTTTTGTTTTGTTTTTTTGCTTAATTCAAGATTTTTTTTCCTTAATTCAAGATTTTTTTTTTTGCTAAATTTGACTTTTTTTTTTTTTTTTGGCTCAATTCAAGATTTTTTGTTCAATGTAAGAGGTTTTTTTTTTTGCTTAATTCAAGATTTGTTTTTGGTTTTTTTTTGCTCAATTTAAGAATTTTTTATTTTTTTTATTTTATTGAAGATTTATTTATTTTTTGCTCAATTCAAAATTATTCCATTAATTCAATCAATTTTTTTTTCTCTATTTGTCTCATCAAACCCAGTAGTAAATCTGCAGTTGTTCTTTTGTGTGGGTTCTTCTGCTGTTATTATTGGACTGTAGATCAGGTTGGTCTGGATGTGGAACCACAACTAAAATGACTTCCACAGCCTGGACTGTGGAATTTATACACTTTGTAAATTCATTTGTTATTTGTTTTATTTATTTATTTATTTATTTATTTATTTATTTATTTATTTATTTATTTATTTATGTATTTATTTATTTTCTTAATTCAAGATTTTTTGCTAAATTTGACTTTGTTTTTTTGTTTTTTGTTTTTTTGCTTAATTCAAGATTTTTTTCCTTTATTCAAGATTTTTTTTTTTTCCTAAATTTGACGTGTTTTTTTTTTTTTTTTGCTTAATTCAAGATTTTTTGCTAAATTTGACTTTGTTTTTTTTGTTTTGTTTTGTTTTTTTTGCTTAATTCAAGATTTTTTTTCCTTAATTCAAGATTTTTTTTTTTTGCTAAATTTGACTTTTTTTTTTTTTTTTTGGCTCAATTCAAGATTTTTTGTTCAATGTAAGAGGTTTTTTTTTTTGCTTAATTCAAGATTTGTTTTTGTTTTTTTTTTGCTCAATTTAAGAATTTTTTATTTTTTTTTATTTTATTGAAGATTTATTTATTTTTTGCTCAATTCAAAATTATTCCCTTAATTCAATCAATTTTTTTTTCTCTATTTGTCTCATCAAACCCAGTAGTAAATCTGCAGTTGTTCTTTTGTGTGGGTTCTTCTGCTGTTATTATTGGACTGTAGATCAGGTTGGTCTGGATGTGGAACCACAACTAAAATGACTTCCACAGCCTGGACTGTGGAATATATACACTTTGTAAATTCATTTGTTATTTGTTTTATTTATTTATTTTTTTTATTTATTTATTTATTTTCTTAATTCAAGATTTTCTGCTAAATTTGACTTTTTTTTTTCTTCTCAATTCAAGATTTTTTTTTTTTTTTGCTAAATTTGACGTGTTTTTTTTTTTTTTTTGCTTAATTCAAGATTTTTTGCTAAATTTGACTTTTTTTTTTTTTTTTGGCTCAATTCAAGATTTTTTGTTCAATGTAAGAGGTTTTTTTTTTGCTTAATTCAAGATTTGTTTTTGTTTTTTTTTGCTCAATTTAAGAATTTTTTATTTTTTTTATTTTATTGAAGATTTATTTATTTTTTGCTCAATTCAAAATTATTCCCTTAATTCAATCAATTTTTTTTCTCTATTTGTCTCATCAAACCCAGTAGTAAATCTGCAGTTGTTCTTTTGTGTGGGTTCTTCTGCTGTTATTATTGGACTGTAGATCAGGTTGGTCTGGATGTGGAACCACAACTAAAATGACTTCCACAGCCTGGACTGTGGAATTTATACACTTTGTAAATTCATTTGTTATTTGTTTTATTTATTTATTTATTTATTTATTTATTTATTTATTTATTTATTTATTTATTTATTTATTTATGTATTTATTTTCTTAATTCAAGATTTTTTGCTAAATTTGACTTTTTTTTTTCTTCTCAATTCAAGATTTTTTTTTTTTTGCTAAATTTGACTTGTTTTTTTTTTTTTTTTGCTTAATTCAAGATTTTTTGCTAAATTTGACTTTTTTTTCTTCTCAATTCAAGATTTTTTTTTTTTTTTGCTAAATTTGCCTTATTTTTTTTTTTTTTTTGCTTAATTCAAGATTTTTTGCTAAATTTGACTTTGTTTTTTTTTTTTTTGTTTGGTTTTTTTGCTTAATTCAAGATTTTTTTTCCTTAATTCAAGATTTTTTTTTTTGCTAAATTTGACTTTTTTTTTTTTTTTGGGCTCAATTCAAGATTTTTTGTTCAATGTAAGAGGTTTTTTTTTTTGCTTAATTCAAGATTTGTTTTTGTTTTTTTTTGCTCAATTTAAGAATTTTTTATTTTTTTTTATTTTATTGAAGATTTATTTATTTTTTGCTCAATTCAAAATTATTCCCTTAATTCAATCAATTTTTTTTTCTCTATTTGTCTCATCAAACCCAGTAGTAAATCTGCAGTTGTTCTTTTGTGTGGGTTCTTCTGCTGTTATTATTGGACTGTAGATCAGGTTGGTCTGGATGTGGAACCACAACTAAAATGACTTCCACAGCCTGGACTGTGGAATATATACACTTTGTAAATTCATTTGTTATTTGTTTTATTTATTTATTTATGTATTTATTTATTTTCTTAATTCAAGATTTTTTGCTAAATTTGACTTTTTTTTTTCTTCTCAATTCA